>NC_041332.1:40618058-40880558 GCF_004354835.1 Perca flavescens | reverse complement strand
CCTGGGGTAATGCTGCCTGCAGCTTTCTCGAGAAGCGCTCGTCCAAACTACTTCAACATCCAAACTGAGCAACACACGCGCCATGACATCTTAGCGTCACACACCCAAGTTGTGGCTCACAGTCAGAAACACCAGTGAAATACACTCAGGTTCACAGGGGAAAAAACACAGAGAGCAGACTTTACCTTTAGGCAAGGTAGACAACTGCCTGGGGCATTTATTGTGATGTTTACGTATGAAACATATTAAATATGTTACTATTCCTTTTTTTGTGTTTTGCAATTTTACATTTTTTAACAACATACAAAATATAACACTTGCAGCCCCCCCCCTCTTCATCACCACCCACCCGGACAGAGATCAAGAAAACACCATAATCCCATCATTCACGTCTCTCCCCAGCACAGAGCTTCTTAGGAGCCATCCAGAAAGTTCAGCTGCTTTCCACATTTTCTAGTGTAGACACCCAATCTGGCAAACCTTTCACTCATGGATTGACGGCATCCCTTCATTCCTCCATCCTCTTAAAATAGTCTGTCTGGCTATCATTAAACTAGTCTGGACCCAGCTTCTTATGTGTTTATCCATCCCGCTTAGAATTGACCCATCTCCGAGAACAAATAATCTTTGACAGCTGAATGGAACCTGGGTCCCTGCAATCTGACATAGGTTATCATGCATCCCGGCTAAAATTCCTGGACATTATCGCAGGACCAAAGGACATGAAGCAATTGGCTGTCCTCTCTCTTACATTTCCAACAATTTGGTGTGACATTTAGCCAATGGGTTGATAATAATTCGCCCAGCCCTTTCCAATAGAAACCTTGTTGCCATCAGTAGCATTGAAGTTGTGCTTGTTGAAAATGAGTTTAGAACCTCTGAAAGTATGTCAATTTAGCAAATCAAGATTCAAGGTAGAATTATGTCATTCTCTCATTAGTCACGCTTTGCCAGACCATCCACACGCTGCGTAGCACAGGAGGGTCTGGCTAGTCCACACAACAAAAACGTGCTCTGGTTTATTGTCATTTCTTTAAAGGTCCAATGTGTAAGAATTTCTCCCATCTAGCGTTGAGATCATATATCGCAATCAACTCTCTCGCACCACGCAGTTCAAAGTACATATTACAGCTACGGTAGCCTTCACGCTTCAAAAAGACGGTCTCTTGCTCTTTTCAATATAATTTTTCTTTTTCTGGGCAAAGAAGAAGACTCCTGTTCCTGAAATTTGGATTTTGAATATGTGTGGTCTTCTATGTTTCCTTTGTCAAACTTGCCGGGGCCGGGAAGCTACGATACCCATTAGCAGCATTAGCTGCACCTGTGAGTTTATCATGTAAAATTTCAAGCGAAAAGGAATTATTGGAATTGATGGTGGAGGTAAATATTCACGATAAAAGGACAAGTTAGTGAACGGGCAACACAGATTTTGATAATGAACAACTAAACACGTTACACACTGGACCTTTAAACCAATCCCAATCATCATGGGCGGCACTAAGCTCCGCACGGAGCCGCTGCAAAATAGCCTCAGGAAGGAACTTGTTTTGGTGGAACATGTGTACGTTCAAAAGTTGTTTTAGTCGCTCAACAGAAAACTCAGATTGGACAGATAGTCTAGCTAGCTGTCTGGATTTACCCTGCAGAGATCTGAGGAGCAGTTAACCATAGTCCTCACAAATCCACCGGAGTTTAGAACGCCTACACAAAGAAAGCAGAAGGCAATGGACATGTGATACAAAGTAACCAGAGACTCACACTTAAAAACTTGCTCCTAAGCTCTATTAGTGGTCAAAATCTCCACATGGTATCTTTTAAATAACATGCTATTTTATCAACCCATTCTCAGAGCTCCCCAAGAGTCCCGACCAAGCGTCTAAATATGAAATACTGACACTTGGTCAGTGTCTCTTTTGTTTTTTAACAAGCTTGTCTTTTGTTTTTGTTTCCCACATTCTCAGTACAATTCTCAATACAATTTAGTTTAAATATCTACACATCCATTTGAACCTTGCCTTTATCCGTTGCCAAGGGAAGCATGCAAAAAATCTCACAAGTAAAAATAAACCGGCCTGCCAATTATAGAACTACTGTGATGTAACTATTTAGAGCCATTACATAATTTCCAGTTCCATAAAACTGATGTAATTTACATTCATGACACTACATAACACACGTTTCATTCTTTTCATGTCCTGTGCATGCAAAGATTAAACCCCAACGTCAAATTCTAATCTTCTTAGTCGTCTAATCTGTTATTTGTCTATTATGGTCAATCTTTCCAGGTATTCCAAAACTTTCTTTTCCTGAAATGTTTGCATTTGGTGTATGTGGTCTTTGAACATGCCACATTGGTCTTTTTAATCAAACGATTTGATGTAGTTATCCTGTAAATGCGCTGCCTGGAAGGAGCAGTTGGGGGCAAAAAACACCATCGAGCGAAGAAAAGCCTCTGAAGATCTCAAGAAACAAATATCTTTTCATAGAATTATACAATATTGTAAATAATTTGTTATTTGTTATTATAAGTTTTGAGCTTTGAATGAAGTACAGCACAAAAAAAACAGAGAGAGGAATTAGTGAGGCTTGCATGGCCTCTTGCTGATTTCCCTTAACCCAACTCTGGAAAGATGCATGTGTATGATTGTGTGTGTGTGTGTGTGTGTGTGTGTGTGTGTGTGTGTGTGTGTGTTATGACAGTATTGTGCTACCTACCGCTGTGATGCTGCATTTTAAACAGAGGCACTATCAATAAGTAATGAACATTCCAGCAAATGCTATAATGAACACACACACACACACACACACACACACACACACACACACACACACACACACACACACACACGCACACACTTAGTTTAAGTTTCTGTCAGATGCACATTGTGAAGAGTGCTTGTTAAAGCCAGACCCTTGTAGCACTCCTAGTTTGCTTGTTTGTGCAGATTTCTGTCATGAAAATTGTTGTACCCGTAACAAGGGGTGACACTCTTTCTATACACACACACGCATGCACGCACGCACGCACGCACGCACGCACAGAGAGAGAGAGAGAGAGCGGGATTTAGCATTTACAGTAATGAAATTCACATTCAGTCAATTTGGAGCTTGTTCTCCCCAAGTTTTAGATGGACGTGCAGAGTTGAGATCTGAAGTGTTATGTGCTTTTCAGAAATGTGTTGAGTTTATTTATTTATTTTGACCCCAAGAACATTTTTCCGTGTCTATCTTTAGTGTCTATGTTTTAAGTGTCTATTTTGGTATTTGGGATTTTTGCATGACTTACAATTATTCTATATACAGTAAGCATCCAACCCAAATGCCTGACAGAATGTTGATATCTGTCAATTCTGCAAAATAATCTACACAATATCACTTTGGTAATAAAATGTATTGGATGGAGGACCATGATGAAGACAAGCCGGAACGCATTGTTCTGACTGTCGAAATAAGTGAGTAGTCCTTACTTTGAATCCAAGCCGGTTATGTTTATTTCATAAACTTCCAGAAACCAGAGTAACAGGCTACACATTACAACTTGGTGGGAGGTGTGCACCTGAACCAGAAACCTACTGCGCATGTGCACTTCCTCAAGTACGGTGTCCCGTAGTTAGGAGGGATGCGTCTGATTGTTGTCAGAGTAGCGGTCAGAGCGGACCTTATCTCTTCTGTAGCCAATCATTGCTACGCGGTGGCTGGGTTGTTACTAAACTCTGCTGACCCTCTGCAGTTGCTGAACGCAAGAAGCATGAAACACGTTTAACCTCTATCTTACACCAGGCGCGTCTGTGTGGCAAAGTGGAAAGGTCACAGGATTACCAAAATCACTAGGCCTTGTCCTCTGGGGAGCAAGAATATACACAACAATGGTTGTAGTGCAGACATGTGATAACTTACGCTAAGTTCACACTACGCAACTTTTACAGTGGTCAGATTTCTGTACTGATACACTACACAACTTGCTGTCTTGTAATCAGGAGTCTTGAAGTCATGGTTTTCACACTACATGACAGACCAGGAGGATTCCCCAATGAGTAATGCCTGGTCTCCAAACTACGTTTTGTCACGAAAACACACGTATGAAGTGACACGGGACATGAATAATACCATGATGGGTGAGAAAGGAGCACACGTGTTTATGCAACACATACACTAAAGTTCCTATTGTTACAGGCGAACCCTCCCCTAGGTTTCCCCTCAACCCATGTCTTGCGCTCTCATTGGCTGTAGCTCCAGATATTAAACCTGCTACATTTTTGTAAAGCGTCTCAAAAGCTGCTAAAAAACTGCACTGGAAAATCACGGGCTGAAGTTGTGTAGTGTAAACTAGGCATTAAAGAGCCCCTAATATACTCCTTTTCATTATCATAATTGTACTTTTGGGATCTACTAGAATAGGTTTACATGCTCAAAAAACATATGGTTCTCATTATTGCGGCAGCTCCTCTTCCTGAAACACTCTGTCTGAGGTTTTGACCCTCCTTCCTGAAAAGTCTGCTCTGATTGGTCAGCCAAATTCAAACAAGCCACTGGGCGGGCTGTGCTTGCTCAGGCAGCACTTACGGGCAGCACAGATGAAAAACTGGACTGGCATTCTCAATCACTGACATTATTAATGAGCAATGTGGGCGAGGCGTTCCAGGCATTTGGAGTGAAATGTGTTTGTACTTTATATATAACACAATAAAGATGGCTCTTTAAAGTGAAAGGAAAAAGTCATACAGCATCAAACATGGTAAGGGTTCATCCTCTGTGGGACATGAATGTGCTTAGTAAATTTCATTACATTTTACCTACATTAGATTGATTTTCTTTTGTAAATGGCAAGGTTCACTTCAACGTAAAATTAGATGAAAAATTATGGTGCCCACCAAAAGTACTATGAGTCATACTCTGGGGACCATCAATAACCAGTCTTGATGGAAATTCAGCTAATAGTTTCTGAAATACTTTGTCATTGACATACAGTAGGTGTTGGTAAAGTTGACTTTTTGATGTCATAGAACTAAAAGGAATCATTCCCTAGAGACTATAAAAATCCACAGGAACCATCATGGTGATGTAGATAGAAGTTACTCAAATCTTACTCTGGACCTGAGTACTGACTGACAGACTAGTGTTGGCAAGACATGAACAGAACAAAACCGTGTTCTACAATTCTTCTTACTTCATTTTTCCTTTAAAGCTTTAGTGCATAATGTTTTGATATTAATGAAAGTCCATTACATTCAAGCCATTGCCAAATGGGTTGCTACAAAGATAATTAAGACTCTCAGCTCTACACAACTCTCTCTGGATTTCTCAGTATGGCTCTGTTCAGAAGATTGTGGCGTCCGGCGACTTTTACGCACAGAAAATCAAGTGAAGATAATTGCCCCTTCTGAAGAGTCCATCATGGTTTTTTAATCCTCCGTGTCCTCCTTGGCTACTAGCGACTGGGTAGAGGAGGGGTGGGGGCGGTGCACAATCACAGAAGGCTTGCGTCATGTGGACGTGCCAACAGTTTTCAGAAACTACGTACTATAGCTTTAAAGCTCAACAAAGACCCTAAGAATTAAACAGTCTACAAAACACTCAGAAAATGCAAAATGCTGAGAAGTAACTACAGTAAGCTGTTGATGTAGCGGTAATTAAGATATTTGATGTGGTTTGTCAGAGAAAGGCCTCACTGGATGGCAGGAATAACTTCAGACTCCCTGCTGAATCCACTTCTGGGCACAGACAAATTTAAATGTTCTCTTTTCATAACCCTCCCACACCCTGTTTAGGTTTGTGTTTTTGAACAAGTTCCAGATAAACACTTTCACGATTCCAAGCACCCATTTGATCTGTGATTGTGTTATGAGGTAAATGGCTTGTTTGGGGTGTTAATGCTGGTTTGGCTTTTCTCCTTTAACTCAACTCAACTCTTTTTTTCCTATCTTTCACACTTCTCTAAAATCCCTTCGGAATTCATTTTTAGCCAAAGGGGTTCACAAACTTTGATTAAAGACGATGCACGGTGTATAAGTGACATTTAACAGTTGACAGATGTGGAAGTAATTACATTTACTCAAGTACTGGATCCTACATGAGGACAGTGCCTAAAACTGCACCCCCCTCCCCTTCATGAAACTTGGTAGGAGGGTGTATCACATGCCAAGGAAGAACACATTACATTTTGGAGCGGATTTAAATTAAAAGGCAAATATGCACAATTTTCACTTTAGTTAATATTGCGAGCCAGGGCGTTTGTTCTACATTCATGTTGTGTCAGAATAATTGGAATTCTCACTGCATTAACATGGTGAGATAGGGCATGCCTTGGTGGAGGTCTGCACTTGTAGTTATTACTGTTTTTAATTCATACATTGTAGGAACTGAGAGGATTACATTTCACTTGAATTGCATATTAATTAATTTCCTGTGACAAACAAATTGATTGATTGATTGATTGATTGATTGATTGATTGATTGTCCTTGACCAGTTACACCATATGCTGTTTACACAAACACATAATAATATAATGATAAAATAATATGAAATACAACACTTAGAGGCCTTTTTGCATAAGGAATCATTTTGAACTTAAAATGATAATACTTTTACTTTTGCTTACATAGTATTTTGAATGCAGGACTTTCACTTATAATGGAGTATTTTTACAGTGTGGTATTGGTACTTTTACTTGCACAACAATGCGTATACAACTTCCATTTCACACCTCAATGCACTCAAGTGGAGAGTTCTTGCATTTTAAAGGCATTCAACAGTGAGAGTTATTGTTTTTACTGTACTCAAGTTTTCTCGTTGCATGCTCCAAATGCTCTACACCTTGCCAAAACACCATTTCAATTTTCTGTTCTTTTTCATCCGCTTGCCTTGGTGTAGCAAACATCACCCCCCCCCCCCCCACCCACCACACATACACACACACACACACACACACACACACACAGGGTCTTTGGGCACTCCATACATTGTTAGTGTAGCAGTATGGTGTGCACCTGCTAAAGCTTCCCCTGGGGAACAGGCTTTTGGAGTTAATACCCCCCCTCCATCTGGTTTTCAGACTCAGGTAATGAAACCTACCAACCACCCCTGAATAATCACACACATATACACATTCATGCACACAGGCTTCTGAGTGTTTTCCTGCAGGTCGAAACACAAAGGTCAGGGCCGGCCCGGACCAAACTGGTGCCCTGGGCGAGATTTTAGCTGGTGCCCCTTGCATCACAGCCACCAGTTATTGTTGTTTTCATACACTCACACAGAAACTACATACCTTCATGTCTTTGATGTCATTTTTATTTTAGAAACATAACAAAGCACTCTTGACGGAGGTCCAGGGGGACCGAAACACTAGTAATGTCCATAAATTGTGATGCTCAACAAGAGCAGTCTGAAGTCTCTTCTTTTATCATGACTTACTTTAGAAAAATAGAGACAAAAACAGTATGAAAGAAACAAGTGACGTCAAATGAATTATAAATACAATATAAAGAAGGTATCTAACATAATACAACGTTTTAAAAATAGAGTGCAAACAGATATATTTCTAAATATAATATGAATAAGACTATTGCACAGAAAAAAAAAACGATATTACAAAAACCTGCAATATGCACAATGTAGCTGTGAACAAACTGTTCTTACCTTATCAGTGAAAACAGAGGGTAAAACAGGAGAACACTAGGCTGCAGGTGTCCCAGGATTTGAAGTGGGTGGTATTAAAATATTTCAAAAGCCAATCTACAAAGGCGTATATGTGACCACTGGGTGTGAACACTGCTGATAGTGTACCCCAGCCAATATTAGTACCACATTTTAGACAGCAACAGTAATTAGAACTAGCCTTCATGCACAAAGCATGTCTTCTCTCACATGATGCATGCTTTCGCTAAACATGTAAGACTTACATTACCCCTGTCTTTTCCCCGTTTTTCAGCCTCTTCTCTTTCATCCTTGGGTCCCAGAGTGTTTTGGTCTTTTTGACATGATATAGCAACAGCGTTACAGTACATTTGGCTACTATTGTTAAGGGATTTAAGTTTCACGTTGACTGTCAGTGTGGCACTAACTACTTCAGATAACCTACCCTTTCCCCATTATCAGGTAAGTCTAGAGCGGGGGGCATGATTTGGCGGGGTGATGCTCGCCTGCGGGCAACCCAGAAAGTAGGGCCTTGCGTCGGAGTTTCCGAGCCCGGAGTTTCCGAGCCCGGAGTTTCCGAGCCCGGAGTTTTCGAGTCCATAAAACGGAGACATTTGGAAACACTGCTGCCCCCGTTTTAGTTTGAAAACTCCGGGGTTGCTTTGTAGTCTGGACGGGCACAAACAGAGACATTTGGAAATGAGGACGCACGTCAGTCAGTCTTATCAGTTAGGTATGCTTACATACCTTTCAGTAACCGTTCCACCTTGTCGTCGCTCCAAGCTCATCAATGCCTAGTCTTACTTCACGCCATTGTTGATCTTTCTCCAAAGTATTATCTGTAATTTCAACTTGTATATCCATAATTTTCAACGTCAGACAAACTGCTCCCTGTTTACACGGGACCATCTGCTTCCTGTTTACGCCAGCACTATATGTGAATGGTCATGTGATATGTGTTGTCAGACGTGTTAATATGGATGCCGTTAATTCTGCTACTGGAGCTAAAACTCTTGTGTGAATGGGGATCGCTTTGGTCTCAAACGGCGCTTAAAAATGACAACATACAGTGGTAGTGTAGATGTACGGGCATACAGTCCCCCTCCTGGTGACATGTAATTGGACTTGGGTTCTCTCTCACTGCACAGTTCACATACTGTTTAAAGTTTGTAAGGACAGGAAATAATGACACCAGTTTTATTATTTTATATATTTTTGTGGCATTTTTAGGCCTTTATTCTTGACAACACACCCTTAGACTGAAAGGGCAGAGAGAGGGAGGGGAATGACATGCAGCAAAGGGCCGCAGGTCGGAACCTAAACCTGCGGCCGCTGCGTTAAGGACTGAGCTTCTGTATATTGGTGCGCGCTCTACCAGGTGAGCGCTCCAGATGCCCACACCAGCGTTATCATTTTAAATACTTTTTATTAGAGAAATACAGTGCCAGTCAAAAGTTTGGACATGTCAAAAGACACTTTCTCATTCACTTGAATGGGAAAGCATGTCCAAACTTTTTGATATACTTATGTACAGTATTTACTTACGGATAAAAAGTAACTTGTCAAGCACCCACAGGTGATGCTACGTTATGCTTTTTTTTGCTGGACCAAATATCCGGATTAACCTTTCAGGTTTTTGAATGTTTTGAAATGACAGACCAACTTGTGAGATTAAAAGTGAGTCCTTACTCAGAGTGAACATCAACCACCTCTTCTCGGTCTGAGCCAGCAGCATCATCCCTTGGTCTAGTCAAACTTTTATTTAGATTTCTAGAAATAATGAAAAGAGGTCCAGGTCCCACTTAGGGATGCTAGCACACTTTGAGTATATACTGACGCATGCACAAAAATGAAAACCATTGAAAACAATGAAAATATAGCAGCAATAAAGGACAGATGGAGGATGTTGGACTGTTATACCATAGTTGCTGTTGCAATATTTATGCAAGATAGAGGACTGATATGGGAGACAGCTAACATATTACCTTGGCTGTTATGTATTTTAGCATCCTTGGTTAAACGCCTGTCTATTTTGGGTCTTGGTATGAAGACGTTTCAGAAGTCCTGTTAATGCTGCAGCCTGTGGATCAAAGTGGGTTTTTTTTGTTGTTTTTTTATAAAAAAGGCATGCTGTGCCTGTGAAGTAGGCTAGTTAGCAGTTAGCCAGCATACTGGCTCAGTGTGTTCCCAGTTACCATAACCTGCTAGCTCAGTATGTCTCCTCAACACTTTGACTCTGTGCTAATTGGGACAAACCCCCTGTAGTGCGACCCTCAAGGGGAGCCGTACTGGTGTGCGCATGTGTGTGATCGTGTCTGTGTGTGAGTCACGCACCATAAGATGCAAAGAAGGAACACAGAAATGAGATGGTTTGAGCATCAAAATCTAGTTTTTCCTTCTATTCTTTCATTCTTGTCTGATTGCTTTCCCTACACAATCAAAGGCTAATGTATGATTATTAGTCTTAATATTAGTCCAGGTATGTCAAAGTTAGTATTTGGCCATGAAAACCAAAGATTACTTGACCCAGATAAAGGATACTGTAATCACTATGTGTGTGTGTGTGTGTGTGTGTGTGTGTGTTGTTTTCTGGAAATGGTTTCCACTGTTTTTTCAACCCCTATGGCAAGCTATGGTGCATTTTTTTTTATCTGTGCATATGAGTGTGTGTTTGCGTGTGCAGCATCATTTATTAATGTTGTTGCATCCTTGAACCAATTTCTTCACAGCAGCTGAGGTCATGCTGGGTATCCCACTGATACACCCTCCAATGTCCTTGGCGATGGTAGTTCAATACTTATCTACTTTTGTCCTCTTTCCAGTCGTCTTTCAACCTTTTTAAGGTGTTTGTGTCTCTTCATCCAAGCACTGAATAAAGTCCAAGTGGCACTTCTTAATTTTTAATAGTGGGTGGCAACTTAATCTGTAAATCTGTAGAAATGTTCTGACATCTTGAAGTAATCCATTGGTTTATAGCCCGCTTTGCCAGACGTTCCTCCACAGTGCTGTGGAGGAGGGTGGTCTAGGGCTAGGAGGAAAATGTGCTCTGGTTTATTGGCATTTCTTCAAATCATAAGCAAACTCTTGGGCGGTGCTAAACGCCAGTCGGAGCAACGGAGCCTCTGCAAAAAAGCCTCAGGAAGGAAATTGTTTTGGTGGAACATGTGTACGTTCAAAAGTTGTTTTAGTCGCTCAACAGAAAACTCAGATTGGACAGATAGTCTAGAGATCTGAGGAGCAGTTAACCATAGTCCTAAGAAATCCACCAGAGTTTAAATCACAACACAAAGAAAGCGGAAGGAAACGGACATCCGGCAGAAAAGAAGGACATATGGCAAAATTTCCGGCAGCAACGGAGCTATCCTTCCTATGGAAGGTCGTGGATATAGACTAATTGTTTTATAATCTCTCGTAGGTTGTTGTAGTACTGTCTGTGAATTATTGTGTAATGTTGAACCATAAATGTCAATGTGTACACAAATTGCTGAGTGAAAATGACAGGTAGGACAAGGCAATGAAATATCACAAATGAATGTTAATGAGGCACAGGAACTCTTAATTATGTAATCTTGTTGTTGCCAATATTTACATAGCACTGGCTAATTGAAACACTAAGTGATATTTTCTTTTAGGTTACTTTTTTTTAAATAATCATCAAACTTTGCACAGCATTTGGATGAAAACTAAATTAGTATTTAACCTGTAGGGTAGAAAGAATAGAAAGTGAAAAGTAACTCAGGCTGCATCATATGTGGCTAAATGGTTGAACTGAAAGCAAGGTAATATCCCAGCAAGAAACAGAAAGGTTGTTAAAACTATAAATCATGATAAAAGCTGCCTGAGCTCTTTATGTTGATTGAACCAAAGTCAAGGGCGGTGAATGCAAAAACTGGACCCCTAGTTTTCAGTCTCCCCTTGCATGTCAAAAATAAGTTTTAATAATCGTTGAATCTGGCATGATAAAAGCCCAGTAGCACTCCTATCATTTGTAGACCCAAACTAAGAATGGAAATGAAATCGCTCCAACTGCAAACCACCATCATTAACCCATACTTCATACTGTACGTGGGAGCAAGTAACATCTTGCCTGTGGCCAACCTGCAATCACGACAGAGAGAGAACATACTCGGCTGAGCCTTTGCGTACCTTTAAAGCATTTTCTTTTAGCATTCAAATTGCATACATAACACAACCACACTCTTCTTCATTTCCCTGCAGTCAAGGAGCACAAGCGACCCCTTTCTGGCTGAGCTGTTGACTTCCCGCACAGAAGAATCTCTTTTTCCTGTCTTGACGTTCCAACAAAATCCAACGTGTTTGCTATGAAGTTTTAAGTCTTGGTACTGAAGTTAAATCTACTACAACTAATTCAGCACCAAACAGGAAGCAACAACAGCTAGAGTCAGTGTTGTTTATGGTTGCTATGGTGTCGAGCTAAGCTAAACGCTAAAGAGGGAAAGTTGCTGATTTTCAACCCTTCTGAAGCAAGTCATCCAACGGGAGTTTTACCGGTGGATAAATGCCAAGGACAACCTGTACCTCCTATGGCGCCATTTTGATGCTAACAAGCACTCCCCCCCCCTCACCCCCGTTAGCATTCCATTGACTGCCATTCTTTTTGACATCACTTTGACAGCGAATAACTTTACATCTGAAGCATGTAAAGTCTCTATTTGTCCATTGTTTATTTCTAAAGAAACACGACAATGTATAAAAGGCTCCATTACCTTGTACCTCACGTTATGGCTCGGTAGCAGATGTTTTTGTGAAAATAGGCTAACGATTGGGTCATAACCACGAGACTTACTGTCGCACAGTAGAGGCATTAAAATTTATTTGAATTGAATATACTGATACAGGTCTTCAACAGTTTTTAATGTTCATCCAATAGCTCAAATTGTGAAAATACAAATTCATATTAATATAATAATATAAATATATATTAATATAATATAAAAAGTGTTTGTGCCAGCCAGTGTATGTAAAAAAAGTAATTTTGGGCCCAAGCGTGTAATACGAGCTGCAATTCAGGCTGGGGCCCAGATGTTAATTTCTCACCAATTTCAGATCACATTCCTGCTGGAACATAACCTGACTCCGCCAGATGGATTGCTTCACATTTGCTCGGCATATCCATCTGGGAACTTTCTGTTGGAGAACTTTTGGGAAGGGGCGGAATACTGGTTATTTGATTGGATGAACCATCTGTCTATCACCTATGTTGGTGATAGACGGGCCAAATCAACCAATCAGATCCACGAAGCGTATGAAAATACAACCACAAGCCCGCCCCTGCTGCTGCAGGCAAATCATAGCTCGTAAGCTCAGCATGCAAGCAACATGTCGGTAAAGGATATTTGCCATTTGTGTAACGAGAATTTAGGAATAAAAGACACCATTTCAGGTTCCCGGACCATATTCCAAAAAAAGGATCCAAGAGAAAAAAAGCATTAGCAAGCGGCTAACAGAATTAGGGCTACCGCTGGCTGATAATACTGGTTAGCTGATTGGATAAACCATCGGTCTATCACCACCTAACCCACCTCAAAACCAACGCTGATTGGCCCGGTCGTTTGGCTAACTGCTCCAAATTTTCTCTGCCTCAAGATGCCAGACTGATCTGCGAGTGGAAAACTGGAGCTTGCGAGATCAGGACGGTCTCACGAGGCTAGCTGGAACATGCCCAGTTGTGTAATATTTAGTTCAGAAGCTTTCATTGGTGAGTTTTTAACATTAAAAAGTGCTGCTTTACTCCGTTTCAGTCATCGCCTGCTGCGATGGATGGCAAAGAGACAGCGAGAAACGAGCACAGATGCGGAGACCCAGAAATACTGACCAATCAGAGCTGACTCAGTTTTTTCGGGACGGGGGTTTAAAGAGACAGGTGCTCCATAGAACTTTTCAGACAGAGGATGATACAGGTGCAGCAGCCATGGGCAGTATGAGAAAAATAAAGTTTTTGAACATTAAAGATGCAGTAGATAAGTCTTATAAAACTAACTTTCTGTCATATTTGCTGAAACTGACCCTATGATCCAGTAGTACTACATTAATTATGTAATATAAAAAAAATCTCTGGCACCACCTACAGCCTGTAGTGCGATTGGCAAAATTCCACCCCTCCCGGTTGATTTTCTCCAATCAAGGCCACGGCGGGTGTCTATCTGCCTGTCAATGACTGCTCAGGCACGCACACACATATATAGCGCTCTCCCCTCCCCCTTCCCCCGTGCACGAGCTGCAGAAAAGTTTCCCAAAACTCTGGTGAATATTGGAGTGGCTTTTCACAGGTGGCGTGAGCTCCGGGATTTTAAAGATCTGAAGAACGATGCAGATGTAGCCACATTTCTTCTCGACAGGTAACATAATTACCATGAATGATTTATTTTTCACTTGGTTATTAGTAGTCAAAAGTCCACAAAGCTACGTTGGTGAGGATGATAGTAACGTTTGCACAGTGGTTGGTCAGATATGATACTAAAATGGCTAACGCTAGCCTGCTAGTTAGCATCGTTTTACTGTTGGTGAGTAAAGTTAACATTGTGTTAGTGTTTAGTTATTGAAAATGTTGTCTGACATGCTGGCAGTTCTGTCAAACTCCCTTATGAGGTAGGGGTTTAGGAGACGGTTTGGACTTCAGCAGAAAGGGGGGAGGGACTTACCTACAGCAGCTTTAAAGCATGTAAATGTGTCCTAGTAGAAAAAAAAATGTATATAAGTATAAACCTGAATATTAGCATAATAGGTCACCTTTACCTATAATTTATTTGCCACGGTCACTGTTCCAAGTGCACATATTGTAGAAAAACAAAACCTTAAAAAAACATGTTGGACAGTGAGCCCCTATGGGTAATTTAACAACTTTTCACTGCAATTGTCTCCCTTTTCTACAAACAATAATTAGAATTCTTAGAATTCTACATTTGCTTCCATTTTGAAGGTGCAGTTTAACCCCTTAACACCGACTGTCGCTAATTTGCATCAAACCCCTTCCATTCCGACTGCAGGCGAGATAGCGTGTGTATTCCCCCAATGCCAGTTTGTTTACATTCGATACATACCTAGGAACCTTTTGCACGGACTGGTTTATCGTAGAACCTGTCGGAGTGGGAACTACATCCAGTTCACGGAAGCAAGATTAACCCTAACCCCTAACCCCTTAACCCTAACCCTAACCCCTTAACCCTAACCCTAACCCTAAAAAGACTACTGTCAATGTTAGGGAGTAGGAGAGTGTTTTCTTTCTTGCTGTTGTCAAGATTCATTTATTTGTCAATTACTTTGTGACATGAATAAAATCTACATATCTGAGATGGGAAAATGTGTTTCATTAATTTTACCATTTTGTAAAGAATTTTACCATCAATGCCTGTTGTCGCTAATTTGCATCATACCTACATTTATCTATTCTATATGCTATAGACAAATTAACAATCTCAACTTAATTTAGCATCAGCTTGGAGCCAGAAACACACATAATAATTTGTGTTATATAATTGTGAATAAATTCAGGCGTCACAGGGTTAACTTAGCATGTGCTGTCTTGATTTGAGCACATACAATTCAGCCTCTCTGGAGCACATAGTCACCTCATGTGGCTTTGAAACCTCACATAAGCTGCTGATTGCCAGAACTCTTCCATTGCTTACAAAGGCTGCTAATTGTCATTCAACCTCCTATAACCCACCGTTGTAGAAGTGCTTGTGATGGAGTTACTTCAAAGTCCTTATTCCATCAGGCATTCATTTTGTCCACATCTTGTGAAGACAAATCCTTTCAAAATTTGCACGAAGCACTTAGGGAATAATAAAATATATATATATATATATTTCTCTCCATAGCAGCCTGGATTTGAAGAGTACCATTGTTCATTTTCCTTCATGCTTCCGTCTCCAACAAAAGGTAGCACTTTAATTTTACTCCCTCCAGCAATAACAACCAGTGAGGGAGTTATCAAGCAGTGTAACTTTCCTAAGTGGTCGGATTGTGGATGGGAGTGTTTGATGGGTAAATTGGGAGCTGTGGGGGCTGGAGACTCCACAGCCTTGAGATAGCGCCATGCCAACGCCGAACAATCTGTAATTGGCACCAAATAGACACCCGACTGCCACCCATAAGGTGAGTCAGAGACGGAGAGGAACAGAGGAGTCTAAAGTACAAGATGGCAAGACCAGTGAGGGATCTGCTACTGTGACCAATATGAATCAAATCGCTCAACTCTCTGTTTTTCTCCTTTTCTTTCCTTTCCTTCTGTCTGTTGTTCCCTTTTTCTAAATCTCTCTATTATTCTCTAGTTTGTATTTCATCATTTTACAATATAATAATCCTTTTTCTTCTTTCAGTTCTCTCTTTCTCTAGCTTTGCCTTCATTTACTGTCTTCCTCAAACCTCAGTGTGTCTCTCTCCAGTTCCATTATTCTGTCATTCTCATTCTCACTCTTATTTTTAATATTCAAACACTCTGGGCCATTGGTTTAGGGGAACTACGGATATTGATAATTGTTGTTTTGTTTTCTATTTGCTATTCAATTCATTTCAATTTTATTTATAGTATCAAATCATAAGAAGAGTTATCTCAAGACACATTACAGATCTAGAGTAGGTCTAGACCACACTATAATTTACAAAAATTCAACAATTCCCTCAAGAGCAAGCATTTAGTTCAACAGTGGTGAGGAAAAACTCCCTCTTAGGGAGAAACCTCGGACAGACCCAGGCAAATGGTGGGCGGTTGTCTGATGGTGCCGGTTGGGGTTAATGATAAACAGTAGCAATTATAGTAACAATAAAGATAATGGAACTATGACTAGAAATAATAGTTGTAGCATTTCAAGGCGTAACAGGGCGCCACCTATTCTCGCTTTGCCAGACCTTCATCCACAGCGCTGCAAAGGAAGGTCTGGCTAGTCCACACAGCCTTCCGGGATGGGAGAAAAACGTGCTCTGGTTTATGTCTTAAAACCAATCACAATCGCTAAACTCTGCACGGAGCCATGGGCAAAGCCTGTGTGCTGCTACAAAATAGCCCTGGGTGGAACATGTGTACGAACTAAAGTTGTTTTAGTCGTGCAAGAGAAAACTCAGATTGGACAGATAGTCTAGCTAGCTGTCTGGATTTACCCTGCAGAGATCTGAGGAGCAGTTAACCATAGTCCTCACAAATCCTCTGGAGGTTAAAATTCCAACACAAAGAATGCAGAATGTAATGGACATCCGGCCGAAAAGAGTGAAATCCAGCGGATTTTCCGTTGGCAACGGTTGCTTCCGACAATGTGATCTTCACCCGTTCAACTGACCAGCTCAGATAGTACACGACTGTCCTGCTTTTATTACAGACGTCAACTCACTGCAGACACCCTTGCCTCGTTCATGCTGAGAGTGAAGAGGGGAAACACTGGAATGAATATTTGGTGTTATTTTAAAGGAACAAGAAACATTGATGTAAACTGCCAATTAGGTCAATTTACTAATTAATCAAAAGTGCCGGAATGCCCTTCCGGATTGTTCCGGCCCACTTTAACTCCTGGTGGTATCACATTGTTAGAAGGTGTTGGTGTATTGAAGAAGCATTGCGTGCATGTTAAAGGTCCCATGGCATGAAAATTTCACTTTGAGTTTTTTAATGTTTAAAATTGTTTTTAACATTGGCCAGTGGATAGAAATGGTGATAAGTGTAAACCAAGCCCTTAAGGTCTAAGGTCTATATAAAAGAGACTTCAGATAAAATATTAGGGGACCACTAAGGTCTATATAAAAGAGACTTCAGATACAGTATTAGGGGACCACTAAGGTCTATATAAAAGAGACTTCAGATACAGTATTAGCGGACCACTAAGGTCTATATAAAAGAGACTTCAGATACAGTATTAGGGACCACTAAGGTCTATATAAAAGAGACTTCAGATACAGTATTATGGGACCACTAAGGTCTATATAAAAGAGACTTCAGATACAGTATTATGGGACCACTAAGGTCTATATAAAAGAGACTTCAGATACAGTATTAGGGGACCACTAAGGTCTATATAAAAGAGACTTCAGATACAGTATTATGGGACCACTAAGGTCTATATAAAAGAGACTTCAGATACAGTATTAGGGGACCACTAAGATCTATATAAAAGCATCCAAAGAGCACCATGTCATGGGACCGTTAAATGTGACACTCTTTGTGACTGACAACTGTGTCAATGACATCATTGACCAGTGATCAGCTTTGGTATCAGTATGTATTTGGTTGTGTTGTGTGTATTTGCAGCGCATTTGCTGAATGCTGCTTGTGTTGTCAAAATAATGAAGATGTTTTCTTAATTTGCTTGTGTATTGTCTATTTGCGTGTGTTTTCTTAAGTTGCAGGGCGTTTTTCCCTGTCGGCCACCGTACTTTTTGATATTAATGAATGTCCGTTACATTCAAGTCATTGCCAAATGAGTTGCTACAAAGAAAATTAAGACTATCAGCTCCACAGACACACACACATACACACACACACACACTCTGTATTTCTCAGTATGACTATGTTCAGAAGATTGTGGCGTCCGGTGACTTTCCCGCGCAAAAGCTTGAGTGAAGATATTGACCTCTTCTGAAGAGTCCATCATGTTTTTTAATCCTCCGTGTCCTCCTTGGCTACTAGCAACTGCGTGGGGGAGGGGTGGGGGCTGTGCGCGATCACATAATGTAATATCATGTGAATGCACCAACAGTTTAGTTGTCATTACTTAGAATTCCCCATGGGGGAGACAGAAACTACGCACTATAGCTTTAAACCTGGACCAAAATTACTTTAATGCATCGAGACTTCCTAATTTTTTTTTTGTTCTCCGTTCACCGTGGAGGCATGCAAAGTTTTGGTTACTTTTATTTATTCCTTTACGTGCAAATAGATTTGTACATTAAATTGTAATGTACATTTAACAAAAAATAATGCATTCTTTGTGTTCATTGTGAAAGGTTACACATCTTAAGCACATTGCAAGAGTTTCTCAATAAATTTCATCGTACAGAAGTGAACAGAAACCAATGGATGCCTGCATCGTAAAAGAAACACATTTTTTAAACCCGGCAGCTCTGTGGAGCTGTGATGTAAAGCTTATATGACAGGTATTATATGGGCTAAACATGTACAATCAGTGCTGCAGCTTTGTGTTTCTTCTTTATTGGGCGGATGACAACTTTAAACTTAAACGAGCTGTAATAGACGAGTGTGTTTCCCAATTCACTCCTGAACATTCTGTTCTGCTAGCACCTGTAGTGAAGGTAGCCCGCTCAACATGCAGCCCCAGCTGTGTGTGTGTGTGTGTGTGAGCGTGTGTGAGCACTCAGTTGCCCAAGACCCCCCACAGTGTTTCACTGTAGGTGTGCAGATGAAAGCGCAGTTGGTGAACGTGCATATACACACATACACGCACACAAACATGTACACACACTCATGCAGAAAGAGAATGTTTGAAGTGGCGCACAGCAGCTGAGCTGAGTTGGGTCCGTAACTTCAGTTTGACATCTGGCTAAAATCCCCCCGAGAAGAACACTCACACACACACACGCACACACACACACACACACACACACACACATTGTGTAGCGTAAATCAAGGAATAACTACACATTTCTTTGATTTTGGATATTAATATTGAATATTAATCTATAATCACTTATCAGTTAATAATCATTTGCACTTGTGAAAATAGAGCACCACTTACATTTTCTGAGCCGAAGACGCTCAAATTGAATGGATTAAATATTAAAATTTAACGTATAACGTAATTTAATCATCAATTATGTTTCAATTAATATTTAGTATTTCAGTAGAGTGTGTAGCTGTACATTGAGCCGAGATTCTGTTCATGAACAAGATAGAGGGACATGCAACGACCGTATCAATGAATGAAAGGATTTATTAATCAGATAATAAAAATTAAATAACCAGGTACTGTAACTTAGAAAAAGGCAGGATTAATGAATGAGATATGAACATAGACTAACTTCTGAATTCAAACTCCAGAAGAATGAGACATCAACTCTAAATCAACCAGCGTGTTTGATTCAGCCTACTTCTGTCAGGTTGGTCCCTTCGTCCTGTGGGGGCCACCGTCTCTGATGAGGGGGGCTCACAGAAAGAGCAAAGGTTTCGTCCTCTGACGATCTGTATCCACCTTCAGGAGGAATCAACGCGCCACGTCCTCACTGGCGATAGAAGAGGATTTGCTGCGGCTGTAAGCATTCCAGAGGGGCTAAACACTGAGAGATGCATAAACACACCGTGACGCGCTCCAGATTGTATTGCAATGATTTATTCCTCCCCGCATAAAATACAACTAGCACTGCAGTTACCAAATGTAAAGTTACCTTGTGAGTCGAAATAAGTGTGTTAGTGCGGCGGTCAACAGAAAGCGTGTCGCTCCCAGGCTCACGCCCCCCTCTGTCAAAGCCCAAAAAACCCAGGTGAACAGGTGAAGCAAACAAATACAATATGTTATCACTTCCGCTCAAACCGCAATGAAAAACGCCCACCTCCTACAATATAAGTGGACAATATAATAATCAATAAATAATATAAATGACAACATAAAGAACATACAGTATGTGGCTTCTACAGGACTGCAAGCAGTGTAGACGTTCAACAGCGGTGGTCAGCTAGCTGATGATGGGCTGATGAGACAGATTTGCTTCTCAATGAGTCAGTGTTGGTTTGATGTGTCCAAAAATGATCCACTTGAACGAACAAAAACTCTACATTTGCAAAACGAAGGTTATTGAATTAATAGACGCCAAATCACTGAAAACGCTTTGAATTTAGAGAAACAAAAAACAAATATTTGCTGAAACTGACCCATTGTGAAGATCCAGGACTTAGCCAAAAAATGTGTACATCAACAACTTCTCAGTCCCTCCCCCCTTTCTGCTAAAGCCCAAAATGGTCTCCTAAGCCCCTCCCCCCACAAGGGAGAATGAATGTGTGTGCCTGAGCAGTGATTGACACACAGTTAGACACCCCCCACAGAAAGTTAGTTTTATAAGTCTTACCTACTGCACCTTTAACTTGCATCTGGAACAGCACCAGTCCAATACACAATATTTATGTCAGTAGAAAAAAAGTCTTTGGATAATTAAAGTGAATTAAAAATCATACCACCGATTTGAGGCTACACACACAAACACACACACACACACACACTTGCTTAGTCTCTCCCTCTCCCTCACTTAACATGGATGAACTCCTATGCTTCCAGAACCACTGGCATAATGTGGTTTGTTTTTAGCTATAGTGACGTCACTAAATTGAGTCATAGCGGAGTAAAAAACAGCCTTCATTGCTGCTGGCGTGTGTAAGTGTTACATGATTATCCAACCAACATTTTCTCCACCTACGGTTATTCAACCCAGCACACATGTGCCTCACAAATGTATTTTGGGAGGCGTGAAGTCAAATATGTTTAAATAGATACTTCATAAGAAATAAAAAGTCTAAATAGAAAGTCTTGTTGAAAATGGAAGAACTGGTATCTACATGTCACCCAGTGGTGTCATGTCTTTTGGAGATGATGGGGAGTTTTTTGCCCCAATTTCTGAAATCACTTCTTTTAAAGTTGGAGAATGTGATCTGGTTTCATTAAATTGTTCACTGTGCAAACACCAACAGTTCTCCATTTTCATGAGGATTGGTGGGCCTGTAGTCTATACCCACGATGTTCCACTTCCAGGCTTGCTCCACTGCTGACGGAAATTCTGTGGGATGTCACTCTTTTTTCGACCGGATGTCCGTTACCATCCGCTTTCTTTGTGTTGGCATTTTAAACTCCGGTGGATTTCTGAGGACTGTGGTTAACTGCTCCTCAGATCTCTGCAGGGTAAATCCAGACAGCAAGCTAGACTATCTGTCCAATCTTTTTCAGTTTTCTGTTGCACGACTAAAACAACTTTTGAACGTACACACGTTTCACCAAAACAAGTTTATTTTATTTTATTTTATTATTTCAGGACAATGCACATTTGATGAACATGTACAGCAGTACACTTAAAAATGCCATTTACATCTGTGGTCCATTAGGCAGGTTGAAGTTACAATAAAAAGGACAAAAGATAAACAGTAGTAACATTTGCTGTAAAACGAGGAGAAGCAGGAAAAACTAAACTAAATTCATTAGTAAGGGTTAAAACAGAGATTCATTAGTATGCTCTACTGGGCTAATACGGTACGACATACAGTTAGAGGTGGTTGCACGTTTGGTTAGCTCTAAGCCACACCTTTACTTGGCTCTTAAAGGTGGCAAGAGTGGGACATTCCCTTATAGTTGGGGGTAGTCTGTTCCATAACGCACTACTTTTAATAATAATTGCATTATGGCTGAAGGAGGTTTTTCTAAAAGGAACCTCACAGTCCCTGTTTACAACAGCTCTGGTGATCCGAGTCTGTCTGTATTTAATAAACTCTAGCAAACAGGGTGGCGCCAAGCCATGTAGTACTTTATAAATTAAGCATATTGAGGAAAATTACACAGAAATTATCAAAAGTCACTAAGTTATAATTCTCTAAGATCTTGCAATGATGATAAGAAAAAGGTTTTTTATCCTTCCTTCCTGTGGAAGGAAGGTCTGTCAAAGCGAGACTAATGGGCCGCCATGACCCAGCCCTAACCCAAACCCATGTACATGTAGAAATTACAGTTGTTGTTTTTTTGCTTTGTTTGTTTTTTTCATTACCATATTTCTTTCTAACTGGAATTACAGCCCATTTTCTATGTAGACATACAGTTACAAAAACAGTGCAATTACAGTTCAAACCCTAAAAACTCAAAATCTAATTACAGCTTGCTCAGCTGCATTTAAAAATATACAGAGAAAAGACAAACCACCGTCATTTTGGTTAAAGACCTACGCAGTTGTGCTGCATGAGAGGACAAAAGGTATGATATAGATGTGAACTTGTGATGAAATGCAGTATCTGGGTAACCTGGCTATAATTGATGTATAGTGTACACATTTGTTTGTATTATAATTCTTAAATTATTGTAGGCCCATTATGTGCATTTTGGACCAAAATAAAGTATATTACAGCATTTCTGATTCATTTATTTAACATATACTGTAAGGTGGAACAGTGCCATTCTTGTTTTGTAATAGAAGTGTGTTCATATAATAGATCATTAAAATATGCCACGTTAATTTGCAGGTGACGGTGTGTGTATAATATTTTCTATATTGTAGACACTACAAAAATACGGGTTAAATATAACTGAAGTGGCTACACTCTGTAACGCTCTGGATGCTCTATCTACTGAGTTCCTATTATCCTAATGATAGATAGTATAGCACTTCTACAGACAATAGGATAAGTTTAGTTTAAAGATGTCAACAAATACATAAATGTAAGTAAAGAAGCAGGGAATTGTTGAAATTATTATTTGCAATCGTTTAAAATGACACCAAAAACATATTTTTTTCTGAGTTGTGCCAGTGTAGATGTTCATCTGTTCAGTGATCAATAATGAATTAGCCTGTTGGATGGTTGCCAAGATGATGGTGCTGCTTATTTCACCAGGGGGAGCACCGGCGCCATGGCTTCTGGATATTTCTAGTTAACTGGATATTTCTAGTTAACTGGATATTTCTAGTTAACTGGATATTTCTAAAGTTAACTGGATATTTCTAGTTAACTTGATACTTCTAAAGTTAACTGGAAATTTCTAAAGTTAACTGTATATTTCTAAAGTTAACTGTATATTTCTAAAGTTAACTAGATATTTCTAAAGTTAACTGGATATTTCTAAAGTTAACTGGATAAGTCTAGTTAACTAGATATTTCTAAAGTTAATTGATTATTTCTAGTTAACTAATTATTTCAAAAGTTAACTGGATATTTCTAAAGTTAACTGGATATTTCTAGTGAGCTGATTATTTCTTAAGTTAACTGGATATTTCTAAAGTTAACTGGATATTTCTAGTTAACTGGATATTTCTAAAGTAAAGCTGTGAGTGTGAATGTGCGGCCGTTGTGGTCAGTTCGGGTTCTCCAACGTAAATTGCAGCTGCTGGAACTCTTCACCTTTGTGCAGTTGCATTAATGCTACTAAGAGCTCGGTTTTGTTGAGATTGTTTTAGGAAGTATGATGTAAGTGTTGTCTCTCTGTAGGTATAGCTCTGGGGGAGTGTCTTGCAGTGTAGCCTACTGCTGCTGCACTAAATGAATCAAGACAAAACATTCCATTGTATTTATTAAAATTCACTTCATTTCAATTTGACTAAGAGATGATTTTATATATTTCTGTGTGTGTGTTTGTGTGTGTGTGTGTGTGTGTGTGTGGGGGGTTATAACCTGGGGCAAGATTCTGAACCCAAAGGATTTCTTTTGAAATCCACCAAAACTAAGTCATTACTTCTGGGATATCCTGCTGTGTGTGTGTGTGTGTGTGTGTGTGTGTGTGTGTGTGTGTGTGTGTATGTGTGTGTGTGTGTGTGTATGTATGTGTGTGTGTATGTGTGTGTGTGTGTGTGTGTGTGTGTGTAAATATGAACTTGTGTGCAGGCCTACCTGTGATACCTCCAGCAGAGCTGGTAATGAGCTCCATAGATTAAGGCTGTTAATTAAGACCAGTTTTTAATTAATCATGTTCCCTGAATCTGCCTTTTATAAATTATTCCTGACAGATAGACACTTGTTTTCAACACGGCAGCTGTTGTAGTCTTCTAGCTCTGTTTTAAAAAAAAAAGAGATGGCATTTTAAGATGGCAGTACTCTGCTTTACATTGAAACAGCCAAAAAAAGTTTGACCCATATTTTATGTAGCCTATTTGATTCTTTGGATACAAGAAATTGTCTCTGTTTGCTGTACCCATGGCAATGATCAGACACACAACAATGCAGCAAAAAGAAACATTACATATGTACTAAATAAATAATTTAGTCATCAGCATACAATAATTTTTTTTTTTTTTTTTTAAATTAGTTAACTTAGGGTGGGTTAGTTTTCTTAAAATTACTGTTATTTTTTAGTGTTTTTATTGGAGAAAACATGGCCGACACCAACCATCAAACTGATTAACCCACAGCGATCATATCATATTTCAGGGGGGGGCCTGTGCCACCCCTTGCCCTCCACCTAGCCCCGCCCCTGCCTGTAGATGCCAAACTCGGGGCAACAAAGGTCCACAAAGCTCTCACTGCTGTTCATAACGTTTGCTTAGATACAACAGGCTTATGAACTCTTTTATACGTCAGTTTATCCTGTTGCTGCCGATTAAGATCTGGATCCAAGGATATCATGAAACATGTTTTGCCCCCATGGCTGTTGACATGTCTTCATCTCTGTACTTTATTTTTAACGGTTGTCTAATTCTGTGTCTATTTTTTCTCGGGAACGCAAATTAATTTCGGTGTGAACTGACAATAAAGCTGTATCGTATCTTACAAAGCCTGTTGCTATGGGAGCATGGTAAGAATTGATGGTAACATAAATGAGTGGCAGCTGGCCAGTAAAAAGGACGCTGTTTGGAGCGATAGTAGGAAGTCAAAGGTCCCTAATAAACTGTATACATGTGGAGGTTAAATGTGGATTTATGTACATTTTTCTGTACTTTTGGAGTATAAAATGAACACTTCTAATTTCTGATTTTGTGTAAAACATTGTTTCAGACTAATTTAATAATTTGCACATTTTTATACAATACCACTAATAATAATGATAAATAAAACTGATACTTCTAATAAAAACAACCCAAATAAAAATAACAGCAGCTGCAACAAATAAGATATTACAACCCTTATTTAATTTCTTTCCACTGTATTTTCTCTTGATTTCTTTCTGTTTATGATTATTTGACATTTTCCAAGCATTGATTTGTTTTACGAGTCACCGTCACTGTGTGCCTCTGGCAGCTAAACGGCTAAACCTCAGTCAGACTTTGAAAGGAAGGTGTCTTTAGTTCAGGATTGTTCGTTTGGATGTTCCGAAGGATAAACAGACATGCAGATGTATAGTTGCGACAAACCCCCTGACTCCCAAGAGCCATTTCATCATGGGACTCCCAAACTAAATGGGTTTGGAGCTGTAAAGGACGTCATTATTTAAAGAAAGCATTCCATGTGGTTTCCGTGGCAGGCACAGGGATGGAACCAGTTTGAAAAGCAAGAAAGCTATTCTTTTATTTATCCGAGGCTATAAAACTAGTTTGCTCTGTTCCTCATTTAATCCGACAGGTTTACAATAAAAAAAAAGATTTAATGTTGTTTATTTTGTTTCATTCTCTTTGTTAACAGCTGTGTGTTCTCTGTCCAAATGAGGTTTGACTGGTGAATCAGGACACAGCACAGCCGCGAAGCATTTACCAAAAGAAGGGAATGCCTTCATCCATCCATCCATCCATCCATCGTCTCTCCTCTCTCTCTTCTTTCCTCTGACCTTAGGCCGACCTCCTCTCCTTTCCCCTTCTCTTGTACACAGGGCTTAAACTACTTAAAAGGTAACTAACGTTTTTTTTTCAACCTGGACCCTATGTTCCTATGTGTTTGTGTCTAAGTGACTGATGGGAACAACAATCTTTGACACTGATCCGGTATTAAGCGAGATCGCTGCAGTCAGCAGCGGAGAAACAAGCTACAATGTAAGTTAACAGGGCGATTGTCCAGCTTGTATTTACCTTCACTAAAGTGCTTGTTTTGCCGCTGACAGACTCAGATAAATATTTTAAGTGTCTGACAACATTATGGAAAGGAACAGTAAGATCCTTTTTTAAAACATAAAAACATTCGCAAAATTGCGTTCGCTAAACCCACCAGACTCCATGTAAATAAACAGTAATTTTAACGTAATATACGCTTTGTTCAAAGACGACAGAAAAAAATAAAACTTGAAAAGACGTCTTTGGTTGTCTTTTCACTTTTCCAACCATTACAACTCTATTTTGCTGAAATAAAAACACAATTTATCGATTTACATGTGAAAATATGTTGGCTCTATACACGCTAAAAGTAGGGAATCCTATGATAAACCAAACTAAATGTGTCCATTTTGGATTGATTTATTGTTGGACTTGGTTGTCCTTCATCGCACACTGCAACTTTCTCTCTTAGAGTCCCATATATATATATATATATATATATATACAGTACAGGCCAAAAGTTTGGACACACCTTCTCATTCAATGTGTTTCTTTATTTTCATGACATTGTAGATGCTCACTGAAGGCATCACAACTATGAATGAACACATATGGAATTATGTACTTAACCAAAAAGTGTGAAATAACTGAAAACATGTCTTATATTTTAGATTCCTCAAAGTAGCCACCCTTTGCTTTTTTGATAACTCTGCAAACCCTTGGTGTTCTCTCAATGAGCTTCATGAAGTAGTCACCTGAAATGGTTTTACCTTCACAGGTGTGCTTTGTCAGGGTTAATTAGTGGAATTTTTTCCCTTATTAATAAAAAAGCAAAGGGTGGCTACTTTGAAGAATCTAAAATATAAGATATGTTTTCAGTTATTTCACACTTTTTTGTTAAGTACATAATTCCATATGGGTTCATTCATAGTTTTGATGCCTTCAGTGAGAATCTACAATGTAAATAGTCATGAAAATAAAAGGAAACACATTTGAATGAGAAGGTGTGTCCAAACTTTTGGCCTGTACTATATATATATATATATACACACCTATTTTACATTAAATAAATGTGTTTTGCAGGACATGTATTTTTTCCGGGATTCTTTTTTTTTTTTTTTATCGATGCATTTATAAAATTACGATACTTTTGTTTTTCTGGTTTTGTTTAGTCAAGAAGCTCATGGTTGAAAACGGAAAGATGGTGGTCTTGGTTTAATTTTGAAAAAGTCAATGCTACGTTGGAGCTAAACATCAGTCTCCGCTCATCACTACCGTTGGAAATAAGAGTTTCGGTCTTTGTGAAAATATGTCAGCCATTACAGGAGCTTGGCCACTTCACTTTCTACAAATAGCTTTAGAGTGTGTGTGTGTGTGTGTGTGGGGGGTATTGTGTGGGGGGGTATTGTGTGTGTGTGTGTGTGTGGGGGGGGGTTGTGTGTGTGTGTGTGTGTGTGTGTGTGTGTGTAATGTATGGGTATTGTGTGTGTGTGTGTGTGTGTGTGTGTGTGGGGCGGGTGGTATTGTGTGTGTGTAAATGTCAATGTATGGGTATTGTGTGTGTGTGTGTGTATGTGTGTGTGTTTGAGAGAGAATGTGTGTGTGTGTGTGTGTGTGTGTGTCTTTGTGTGAATGTGTGTGTGTGTGTGTGTGTGTGTGTGTGTGTGTCTGTGTCTTTGTGTGAATGTGTGTGTGTGTGTGTGTGTGTCTGTGTCTTTGTGTGAATGTGTGTGTGTGTGTGTGTGTGTGTGTGTGTGTGTGTGTTTGAGAGAGAATGTGTGTGTGTGTCTGTGTCTTTGTGTGAATGTGTGTGTGTGTGTGTGTGTGTGTGTGTGTGTGTGTGTGTGTGTGTGCGTGTGTCTGTGTCTTTGTGTGAATGTGTGTGTGTGTGTGTGTGTGTGTGTCTGTGTCTTTGTGTGAATGTGTGTGTGTGTGTGTGTGTGTGTGTGTGTGTTTTGTCAGGCAGCAGGCAACAACTCTAACAGGATTAGCATGGTCGTGGCATGTGTGTCAGAGCGCACACGACCGGCCGACTCATCGCTGCGGTGCTGCCCTGCTCTCTGAGCCAGTACCACAGCAGACACATGCTAGCGCTGCACACTTTGGGCTGGAGTGCATCGGTCACACCTGCTAATGAGGTTAGCTCTGTTATGACCTCTATATCTCTCACAGTCTTGCTTCTTGTCAGGGTTGTTAAGCAGACCCTATGTAGATACTACCATAGTAACAGCATTAACGACATGCACTTATTCTACTGACCTATTGTATATAAAGGCCTTTATACACCAGGCGGCGTGACAAATAAATGACAAAAAAATGCGAAATAATCTAATATTTTGCATCAAAACTATTCATACTGGCAGCGATGCGAATTTGCGACAGTTGTTTGATAAAATGTTTGAATATTTGCTCCATCATCTACCCATGTCGGTGGGACAGTTTGAGGTCCTTTATGTTTAGTTTGTTTGTATGTATGCACCCAATCACCAAGGCCACTTCCATGTAGTTCCACTACTGTGGCAATAAACTGGTTTCTGAGTCTGATTCTGATTTTGGTATGCTGCTGGAGAGAGAGAGAGAGAGAGAGAGAGTGATCGGAGCAGAGGAGAGTTAACGTTTAGCCGTGAGGATATCAAGTGAATGGACAGTAGCCAGAGTCTGCAGTTTGAATGGACAGTAGCTAGAGTCTGCAGTGTGAGCTCCTCCAGACCAGCAGAGTTGTCCTGTCTGGTTTCCCTGGCGGCTGAGGGCATGGACGGGGGTTAGCTCCGAAGACTCCAGCCCCGTCTCCCCCTGTAAGCTATTTTATATTTTCCTTTTAGCAAAATACTCTGAGTGAATTTATTTCCCTCTGGTAAACAGTTACGCAGCCATGCAGCGATAGACTGTATATAGAGTGTAGCATATATCTCGGGATTTTATTGTGAAAGGTAAGAACGGAAAGTGTCTCTGGTAAATGCTGCCTTTGTCAAAGTAGAAAGTAGAAAATAAAGATTTCCATATATACAGCCTCCTGTTGTATAATAACACCGCTTAATATTTGCATTTTCTGTGAATGTACAGTGTAACAGTTTGAAAACATTTTATTGACGTGCAAATTAATCACACAATAGAAACATCGCTAGTACGTAAAGGCCTTCAGACTGTCATGTTTTGCTGAGTAAATGTAGAGGAAAAACTGCCAACTCGTGGGAAACAATTCACACAGGGAGCACAGTTAATGTGTGTTAATGAATCTGACGACCCTGTGTCCCATCTGTGTGTGCTGTGGAAGCAGACACGGGTCAAACTGAGTTGTATCTGAAATCTGCCTCATAATGCAGAGGGGCCGAGACCTATCGCTGAGTCATGCTTCATTAGGCAGGATTTCATACCCGTTTAGATCAGTCTCGCTAAACAAACGCGTGGCTTTTTTTAGTCTGAGTTGAGGAGGATGGGTTTGGGCTGTCAGATTATGTGCACGCTTTTTCACGTAGTGGTCTGCTGGTATACCAGTCACTACAAAATAATGCTGTGCAGCCAGACATTGGTCAAAACCCCAGAAATGTATTTGAACATCACGTTTTCAAAGATACCAGCTATGTCAGGCTGAAATTTGTGAAAATGTGAGTAAAACGATGCAAAAAAAAAAAAACATATCGACTCTGTGTCCTTTTAATGCTATGACGCAGCGATGAGAATCACAGAGTCTTGGATTTGAAAACATCATCGAGCCGGAAAAAGAACCGGACCGTGATTTCCGAAGCATTTCTTTTTTAGCCTTTGAAAAAAAACATTGTCATTTTGCACTAATTATTGAAAAAATGGAGACGGTGTTTAATTGTTAAACTTCAAATGAATGAAAGCATGAATGAATTATTAGTTGGTATAAGAAGAAGAAGAAGAAACTGCAAAAGGACAAAAGTGAGGCCTTCTGGGAAAAATTAAACATACTTTACACAAAGTGGCGATAACTTTCCTTACTTATGATATACTGTTGCTAGGGAAAACAATGGTGATACTGTTATAGTCTCCGGTTGTTTGTTTTTTATACACACAAACATATATATATATATATATGATATATATATATCATATTTTTATTATTATTTTTTTACCTGTTTTGGAATTTGAAATTTGGAAAAGAGTGACAAAAATATTCAGGAAAATCTTCAAAAAACATCAGGAAAAATGACAAAAATATGGGAAAAGCTTAAAAAAAACCACTCAAAAAAGCGCAGAGAAATATTGACAGAAACTTCGAAGAAAGTGACAAAAGTGTCGAAAACGACGTTGGAATTGTTTTTTACATTTTAACCCAGAAAAACAAAAAGTTGCACGGTCGACAACACAGCGCTATATGGCTTTGTGTTACATGGATGTATTGTATGCAATTTCACTTGCCTTTCTCCCATGTCTATTTTCTATTGAAGTATCTGTTCATTGCTGCCGTACTTTCTGTATTCTGTTTGCAAAAATTAGAGAGAGAAAAAGTAACAAAATATGAAATTATAAAAGAAGAAGAAGAAACATTCGTCACATATTTCTTGAAGCTGCACTTTCATGTGGCTCTTTGTAGTTTTGCTTATTTAAAGCTAATGTACTTACACTTATTACTTGTTGTCTGGAGTTTGCACCTTCAGGGTTGAAAGCACTTAATTGGAAGTCGCTTTGGATTTTGTAATGTAATGTAGTGTTAAATGAATGATCAGGTCACTACTTTTATTGAATTTTGACGGACTGATTGGAATAGAAATTGTCTATAGAACGTGATTCACCGTTGCATTTACATTTTAAATTGCATTATGGGACCTTTAATCTGTGCTCCAACAACTAACGGAGTCATAAACATAGTTATTAACATAGCTATTCACAACACCATTATCGTACAGTAAACCATTAAGCAACACTTGGATTAGCGGGAGTCAAAAGTGTAAAAACGAAGTTTAAATCCATTATGGAACAGATTTCTTTTTCAGAAGTTTCCTAACAGAGAATTTCAAATAAGATAAAATGTTCTGTATTTTTATTGTAGCTACACGTAACATTTCTGTTTTTAATGACGGGGCAAAGTCCGGGTAACGAGCTGCCAGGACGTTTTTCTGTTATTTTACAGATTTATATTTAAGAGTGTATTGCACAAACAACTCCTGGGAACCCTGCAAAATGAATACACACTTATTATCTGACAGTTCATTTCACCCATTGTTAATAACCATGGTCAAATAATGTAAGCTATGTGTGCTATTTAAAAGAAGCACAGTTTGTAGCGCGAGTGGGAAAATGCCCTGGAAACGTTAGAGATATGAATTATATCTCTGACACAATAAATCATCGAGGGAAATTAAATGTTCCTTCTAGTCCCTGAACTCACTTCCGTAAACAGCCCTTGTTGTTACATGGTGATTTGATATCATTCCTATATATAGTTTAATTTATCCCCATTGTTTTTCATTAACATTACATTTTGTAGAGGTGAAATTGTGGCAGTGAAAAAAAATATATAAAGTATTTCTTTTTTTTTATTAAAATGAATTTTTGGGCATTTTAGCCTTTAATAGACAGGACAGGGGGGAGAGAAGGGGAAGACATGCAGCAAATGCCCGCAGGTCAGACTTGAAACCCTGAGCCACTGCATCAAGGACTGGACCTCTGAATATGGGCGCCAGCTCTACCAGATGAGCTATCCAGGTGCCCGGTGAAAAACATTTTTTAATCCAGTGCATGCATATATTTTTCCAATAGCCTGGACATTATGTATCAAAGCAGGTTAGCTGTGCAGTTTAAGTTGCCATGGTGATCTGCTCTGCTGAAAACTCCTCATTGTGAGACCTTAAGAAGCAAGGGTTAAGCCCGACATTGGCTCAATGAGCCACTGATCTGGCCAAGACCGGGCACCCGGAGACATGAATGGAGTTGTGTTGCTGTTGAGTTTTTCCGCGGGGAGTAACAAACAAATTGTGGTTATGACATGATTTACATGCTCTGAGAAATTGCAGCACTCGAGGGTTTTGTGACATTCTAGTCAAAGAAAAAAACACATAGGGAGTCTAAATGCACGACAGTCAGGGGCAAGGCCTGACCTCTTCATTTCACATTAGTGATCAATTCTCCGGAGATGAATTCAAAGAAAACCATATGCAAATAAATTCACAGCACAGGGATACAATAAGGATAATTAACACTAAGGGTCTGTTGAATAAGAACCAGTTAATCAGGTTTAGGGCATTGCTGAGCACTCCAACTTCAAATATTGAAGGAATAATTCCAACCATTAATAGATTATCTTAGTATTAAAGCAACATTCACGGTCTGCTTTGATGCAGATCAGGCTGCAGATATAATTAATTTTCCATGCTTTTGAAAATGACATATAGAGTTTGGATTTAAGGGCAAAGCAGGAAAAATGGGAAGATTTTTTAGATTTTTTTTTTTAATTCCAATTTTTTTTGTTGACATTTTCTGAAACAAAAGGACAAAACAGGACAATGACAACAACATAATTCAACTTTTGTTAAGATATGGGCTTACATAAAACGGAGGTTAGGAAACCTTGGCATTATGGTAAATGAACAAAGGTATAGTTAATGGTCTGGCTACACTTGAAACAAACAGACGACAAGTTCTTACCATTCGAACATTTTTATTATTTTATGGGGGGACCTCTAGCTCACCCAGTAGCGTGTGAGTCCTTGGCAGCGGCCTGGGTTCAAATCCAACCCCTGTCCCTTTGCTGCATCTCTCTCTCTCACTTTTAAGGTATCCTGTCAATTAAAGCCCAAAAAATAATCTTAAAAAAATATTGTTATATTGTTTTTAAACCAAAACTTAGTTGTGTGGATATAGACTAAAACACTTGCTTAAGGTGGGGGTAAGACCGTGGGTATGGCTTTAAAAAAGCAAACTTGCAGGTCTGTGATGGGTGCAGGCTTGGGTCTCCCACATACACAAAAGCATGCATGCGCTACACGCCCACCCAGCATCCCGACCTGAAACAAAGAGCATACTACCTCATTGAGACTGAATATCAGCACTTCATGTGGGTTTAATATTTGGACGATAAAAAAAAAAATTTAATTTTTGGAGATACTGGGCTGAAATGTGGCCCGTTACCGTCTCATATTTATCTGTGTGTAGGCTGGGGATTCCTTCAACACACACTGCTGTGCTGCAATTGTCCTTTTCATTATACATCACACTGTTGAGCAGTTTTTGGAGACAAAAGTGCAAGGCTTCAGGGGCATGTTTTTGGCAAAACATGAATGTTGAGTAGTTTCCATCAGGGTCTGCACAAAGATTGATATATTCTCTACTTCATAGGATTTCACACACACACACACACACACACACACACACACACACACACACACACACACACCTCCTGCTGCTAACAAAGACGGGATTGGCCCACTCACCCTCATTTTTGTCTTTCTCCAATCGCCCTGTTCTGTTTTTCTCTCATCCAATCACTTTGTCTCTCCTGTCAGCACAATTCAAGCTGCATTCCCATTTTTCCAGATTCTATTCCTTCTTCCACAGTTACACACACACACACACACACACACACACAACCTCTCCTACACCCCCCAACACACTCCCCGGGGTGCCATAGCAACTCAGTGGGAGGGGAGCATCACCCCTGCCTTACCACTCTCTGCAACCACACCCCCATCCCCTTCCTGCTTCCCCTCCAATCACGTCCTGCCCGCCGGACTCATCCAATACCCGCGTCTCCTACACCTGCAAGGCGCCCCCCCCGCTTTCGGCCAATTGCTGGTTTCTACGTCACAACAGGGGGTGTAAAGCTGCTCAGCAACACCGAGAGATCGTAGTAAAAACGGTGACCTAGTTTTCCTTTCTCTTTTCTTTTTTTTTTTTTCCTCAACACCCCCACACTTAAATTCTCTCTTCTCTGTAAGCGGAGAAAGCCTCTTCAGAAAACACTAGCATGCTTTTCAGATCCTCTCTGGGCTAAGTAGGCTTTAGCAGAGAGGAAGAGGTGATTCCAAGGGGTTTTAATAAGGTGAAGAACACTCCGTCAAACAACTCTATCAAGCACCAACTTCACAGGTTGTCACTTCGGTTTTTACTTTGAAAAGCAAAAGCAAACTCTGGATTAAAATTGACTCAATTGTGGACCCACAGTGTGCAAGCGGTTCATAAATAGGAGGTTATGTGACCTCTTGCATGCTTATGTAAGATTACTTCATGAGATAACATTATCTTCAACATTACTTGAGTGCAAATCCAAAATGTATTATTAATCATATAGAAGTACACTGTATATTTCCTTATGAAAACTTTAGAGCATGCTCAGTTTCTTTTTTTTACTAACAAGCAGTGCCTCCTGGATTTCGCAGCCTTTTTTTTTTAGATTGGTGCGGCCCAAAATGCCTGATTTTGCCAGAGCGTTTATAAAAAAAATTGCAATAAAAGCTGCGGGAGACAGTGAAAGTTGCAAAAACAAGTTGTGATTTTCTTTAAAAATAAAATGGAAACTTGTTTTGAGGAGAATAAAACTACTCTGGGCAGAGATTTCTTATTAACCTTACCAAAAAGACTCAGGATGCTGCCAATGTTGGTATAATATGAAAATGGCTGGTGGATTTAAGACAAAAAATTATAATTTATTGAATGAATCAAATATGAACATATATGTCACTGTCAGTGGCTTGTTGATCTTTACATTGTTAGTTAATTCCCTATCCTGGGCTGGGACACACATTTATACGGTTTGATAAAGTACTTATCGAACTTTAACTTATTATTGCACTTACAATAACGAGCAAAGTTGTCCTCAATTTAGGTCATTGTGTCGTCTCATCTCCAGTTTTTCCTGCATCCACCGTGTTTGTGTGTGTGTGTGTGTGTGTGTGTGCGGGGAGGAACTGAGTAGCAGCCCCTCCCCGCCCGCTGCAGACAGCCAACAGGATTGAAACGGCAGCCGCTGACTTTAGAGTGAAAAAACGTTATTTGATGTTAAAATGTATACAGGTTGAAGGGCGGTCTTTCGCTGTACATTTTGTTGTTAAATGTGAGATGTTCAAGTCTCATCTTCATACCGGAAACAAGCTCTCTCTCACTCCCGCTCTCAGAGTCACATTATACTGACGTAAAGTCAGGTACGTGGGACTGCTGGGATTGATTGAAGTCACGGGAAACTCCAGTTATTGGTCAAATTTGCCGAAACGTTGTGGTGATTGGGCAAAATTGCGAGTCGCACCAAAGTCACGGTGAACACGATATCGCGATATCGCAAAATCCTGGAGGGACTGAACAAGAGACATTTTTGGATATAAAAATCTTTCAGAAGCCACAACACATATTTGACTTTTATAATGAAAGTAACAGCCTATTAAGTCTAAACTAGAAAATGTATTTCCTGCAGAAAATGTGTGTGAATGCTGAATAGCTAAATTGCTAAAGCTAAACTAGATTAATAGCTTAAATCTGTAAGAAGTTGAAGTAGTGACAATAGTTGGAAAAATATGGTTTTAATTAACATGAATTTCATTAAAAAGTCGAATAACACCACTAATGTATAAAGGATGTGGAATATTTAAAGGTTTTTTGAAAAGCTGACGCTAAACTGAATTGTTGGCTTTAAAGTTCAATAATGCCAAACTATGTAGAACATTGTGAGGTCTGAATTTATTTTCTAACTGAAATTATGAAAAAGTATGGAAGACTTACAAATGCTGTGAGAAACATCTATGAAAATGCAGAAATATGAAACAAATTGAAAAATCTCAAATGCATTGCACTGCACTGCTGACAAACTTGAAAAGTTGAAATGCATAATTGTCAGTTGGAAGCTGAACTGCATTAACATAGTAAGCTAAGCGCCGAAATACATTGCTAGAAAAGCTGGAAGCTAAACTGTAATACTGTTTAAAGTGGAATTTCAAATAGCCTGAAAGTATAAATTCTTTATATTATTATCAGACATATCCATTGCATAGAACAAACAAGCATGACCCTAAAGAGCTGAGAGGTGAATATATTGCCTGAAAAGAAACGGGCTATATACACTCACCTAAAGGATTATTAGGAACACCATACTAATACCTTGTTTGACCCTATTCTGTCAATATGGACTAACATTTCTAAAGAACGCTTCCAGCACCTTGTAGAATCAATGACACAAAGATTTAAGGCAGTTCTGAAGGCGAAAGGGATCCCCCCCACAACTGTCCAATTTTGGTGAGCTTGTGCAAATGGTAGCCTCATTTACCTATTTTTAGTGGAGATGAGTGGTACCCGGTGGGGTCTTCTGCTGGTGTAGCCCATCCACCTCTTTTAAATGCTTTACTGCATACCTCGGTTGTAACGAGTAGTTATTTGAGTCAAATTTGATCTTCTATTAGCTTGAATCACTCGGCCCATTCTCCTCTGACCTCTATCATCAACAAGGCATTTTCTCCCCCCAGGACTGCTGCATACTGGATGTTTTTCCTTTTTCAGACCATTCTTTGTAAACCCTAGAAATGGTTGTGCTTGATAATCCCAGTAACGGAGCAGATTGTGAAATACTCAGACCAGCCCGTCTGGCACAAGTTGCTTAGATCACCTTTCTTTCCCATTTTGACATTCAGTTTGGAGTTCAGGAGATTCTAGACCTGGACCTAATGCATTGAAGCAGCTGCCATGTGATTGATTGATTAGATAATTGTATTAATGAGAAATTTAACAGGTGTTCCTAATAATCCTTTAGGTGAGTGTATATGGATAAAATCACTAATGACACTGTGTGTGTGTGTGTGTGTGTGTGTGTGTGTGAGAGACAAAAGTGTCTGGCAACATTATGGATCTCAGGACGTGACTTTTTGTCCGATGACAGTGGCATGGAGAGAGGAACACGACCTCGAGAAAAAGGGCGTTCAGGATGGCTCTTGTTTCGGAGTAGGCTCCAGAAATCATAGGCTAATGTTACCTAAAGGTTTGTCAGTGCCGTACGTGGCTCAATATTTAAATGGTTTCGACAATGTGGATGAGGTCGTTATAATTGCATGGCCGCCTGTATTCCTTTAAGCCAGGGTAGGCTATGTATGGATGAAGTATACGGATGAAGAGCGGAGGAGGGGAGGGGGAGAGAGAGGCTGCAGCTGCTGCGTGTTTTGTGCGGTCAATAGGCCATAATACATCCATGGTTTTGTGTTATCTAAAAGATTTTCAACATAAACAATGGCTCGTATTTGCTCATGTCTCTACCACAGCCCTGTTGATGAGGGGGGAATTCTCTGATTTGGTGACACAGCGTTGTGTCCGAGATATATCGCAGGACACATCCAGACCACAGATGTCTGGCAGCAACAGGTCCCATTCCTGAAAACATATTATTTGGGCTTATAGGGACACAGCACACACGGGAGCACTACCAATATCCCGAGCCCTGCAGCCCTCCAACTGCTGCTCCACCCTCCTCCGCTCTCTCTCTCTCTCACTCTCTTTCTCTTCATCCGTAACATTGTACTCTGGCTCAAATGAATACCGGCGGCCATCCAATTAAAACGACCTCATCAACATTGTCGAAATGATTTCAATATTGAGCCACGTACGGCACTGACAAACCTTTAGATAACAGGAGCCTATGATTTCTGTAGCCTACTCTGAAACAACAGCCATCCTGAACGCCCTTTTTCTCGAGTTGCGTTCCTCTCTCCACACCGCTGTCACGTCCTGAGATCCATAATGTTGTCAGACACTTTTAGTAACAATCTGAGCCTGTCAGTAGCAAAAAAAACATTTTTTTAAAAAGCAAGCCTGCACAATTGCCCCATTAGGTTACATTGAAGCTCGGTTGGCGCCGGCCCAACATTGCGATCTCGCTCAATACTGGACCAAATTCAAAGATTTTTGGTCACATCAGTCTATTAAACACAAATTCTGGTTGAAAAAAAAAAGGTAATTACCATTTAAATATGTAAGAAGAATTCCAATACAGTGGGGGAAATAAGTATTTGACCCCTTGCTGATTTTGCAGGTTTGCCCACTTACAAAGAATGCAAAAATCTACAATTTTAATCATATGTACATTCTAACAGTGAAAGACAGAATCCCAAAGAAAATTCCAGAAAATCACATCATATGAATTTATTAAAATTGATAACCATCTGATGAGGAAAAACAAGTATTTGACCCCCTGGACAAACAGCAAGTATTCTGGCTCCTACAAGCCAGTTAGTCTTTCTTTAAGACACAGCCCCAATCCGAACCAATTATCTACATCAAATATACCTGCCTCACCTCGTTACCTGTATAAAAGACACCTGTGAACACCCAAACAACCAGCATCCAACATCACTACCATGGGCAAGACGAAAGAGCTTTCTACGGACATCAGGGACAAGATTGTTGATCTGCACAAGGCTGGGATGGGCTACAAGAGAATCGGAAAGCAACTTGGAGAGAAAAGATCAACTGTCGGTGCAGTTATCAGGAAATGGAAGAAGCACCACACCACCGCCAACCTCCTCGGTCTGGGCCTCCACACAAGATCTTGCCTCGTGGGGTGTCCCTGATCATGCGAACGGTGAGGAATCATCCCAAAACCACAAGGGGGGAACTGATGAATCAACTGAAGGCAGCTGGGACCACAGTTACAAAAGAAACGGTTGGTAACACACTACGCCGTCATGGATTGAAATCCTGCAGCGCACACAAGGTCCCCTGCTCAAGAAGAAACATGTACAGGCCTGCATGAAGTTCGCCATTCACCACCTGGACGACTCAGAAGAGGCCTGGAAGAAGGTGATGTGGTCAGATGAGACCAAAATAGAACTTTTTGGCCTCAACTCAACTCGTCGTGTTTGGAGGGCAAAGAACACCGAGTACAACCCAAAGAACACCATCCCCACCGTCAAGCATGGTGGTGGCAACATCATGCTTTGGGGGTGCTTTTCAGCCAAGGGGACGGGACAACTCCATCGTATTGAGGGGAGGATGGACGGGCCATGTATCGTGGAATTCTGGACCGACATCTCCTTCCCTCAGTGAGAGAGCTGAAGATGGGTCGAGGATGGGTGTTTCAGCACGACAACGACCCTAAGCACACCGCCAAAGCAACAAAAGAGTGGCTGAAGAAGAAGCACATCAAGGTTCTGGAGTGGCCTAGCCAGTCTCCAGACCTGAATCCGATTGAAAATCTTTGGAGGGAGCTTAAAATTCGAGTTGCCAGGCGACAACCTCGGAACCTGAATGATTTGGAGGCTGTCTGCAGGGAGGAGTGGGCCAACATCCCTGCCGAAATGTGCACAAACCTTGTCACCAACTATAAAAACCGTTTGACATCTGTGCTGGCCAATAATGGCTTTTCTACAAAATATTAACATGGTGTTTGTCCAGGGGGTCAAATACTTGTTTTTCCTCATCAGATGGTTATCAATTTTAATAAATTCATATGATGTGATTTTCTGGAATTTTCTTTGGGATTCTGTCTTTCACTGTTAGAATGTACATATGATTAAAATTGTAGATTTTTGCATTCTTTGTAAGTGGGCAAACCTGCAAAATCAGCAAGGGGTCAAATACTTATTTCCCCCACTGTATATACTAAGTAATTAAAGAAGTTCAAATGGGAGTTTTACAGCAAGGACTTAAATGAGCTTGAGTGCATGACATTATACCTAATTTTTGAGTTAAAAAAAAGCAGAAATTATGAATTATTTTGACTTATAGTTAAGATTAGAGAGAGGATGTTGAGTGAATCACAGACTGGTTTATGTCAAAGTTTAGTCAGAACACTGTTTTAAAACTATTTAAACATGTTCATAAAATTGAATAAAACACACAAAATTCATTAATGATTGATTGTATGTGCAAAGATCGTTGTATGGGTTCCATCCAAAATTCATCCATGCATCCATGTTATTTTTGGGCATTTTGGTTCAAAGAAACTCATATTTCTGATATAAAAACTTTGAAAATGGATCAAACCGAGAACAACACAAGGGTTCTTTGTTGGAATAAGGATAAAACATCAGATGAGACCGAAGAGTTGATCTATAATAACTTTTATTTAGGGTTATTCCTGTATGTGTGTGTGTGTGTGTGTGTGTGTGTGTGTGTGTGTTAGTCAAAAGTGATCAAGCCTCAATAGTCATTTTCATGCAGGCCCATTGGCCCCAGTGTTTGTGAGTGACCACAGTTTCAAGAAATTAAATTGTTGTCTTTATGCTTCCCTTTGTGCATACCTCAAGGACAAAAAAGTATCTATTAAAGGCTGTCTTTTACACACACACACACACACACACACACACACACACACACACACACACAACAACAACAACAACAACAACAAAAACAACAACAACAACAACAACAACCTGTACATGGCTTCCTATTCGTATTGGATGCATATTGGAGCAAAGAGGAAACAGCTTTGATTTCAGGAAAAAACAAGTCACTTATTTCCCTTCCTTCCAATCTTTAAATTTGCTCTCTTCCATTGACATCTTTGCCAGGGTCCTTGGCTATTCCAGTCAACTGTATATTGCAGAGTAACCTCAGTTGTCCATTTGCACATTTAATTGTTCGGAAAATCATCTCTTCAAAATGTGTTTTGGTCAAAAGATCTATATATAGATTTCATTAGAAAATGTCTAATATTTGTCAGTCTCAAAACACTGTCACACTGCATAAGCACACAGACACACACACACACACACACACACATACCAACAACAACAACAACAACAACAACCTGTACATGGCTTCCTATTCGTATTGGATGCATATTGGAGCAAAGAGGAAACAGCTTTGATTTCAGCAGGGAGAGTGTAACACTGTAAAACAGCTCACATAATGAAGACCTAGGCAACACTTTGCTTTTGATGGGCAATGCCAAACGCTGAGCTGTTTTTGATCTGGTTCAAATGTCTACTCAGTGGTTAAAATGTTTTGATAAATGTCTTTATTCAAGCCATAGCTAAGTCAAAACTCACCACAGTGAAAAAAAAAAAGCAGGGATTGGTGACTTTGATGTGAATCTGAAATGAGAAGCCTGTGTGATATGGCACACAGTGCTCAGAGAGGTGCCTGTGAGATTGGCAGAGAAGCATGCCTTGGAACTCTGTATCTGTTATTAGTAATTACAGAGTTTCAATGTGGCAATGCTCCACACTAACAAGAAAGTTGTCATTAAAACTCCTTGGTTTTGGGGGGCGAAGAGTGGGCCTGCTTTGATGTAGGTCACAAAAGCAGACTTTTCTGATATGTAGACATACGATGCTGTCCTGGAGTGCCAGCTTGGCAACACATAGATGATGGAAAACCCAGATATGGTTTTGATGTGGCTCACATGGTAAGTCATAGTTAAAACGAACCGGGCTTTCTTTGACAATATTTCCTGCCAACATTTCCACAGAAAACCCAGTAGCATTCCATATGGCACGTAGAGGAGCAGTTCTCTTTGAAATGGCTTGACTTTTAGAGAAGGAGATTGCGCTCTTTGATGCTGATTCAAAGCCAAGTGTGTGATCCACAGTCACAATGGGCCGGTGAGGTGCCAGGATATAAAGTGCAGTTAAAGCATGGCTTTGAAGCACACAGACACAAAAAAACGCAATTAAGCCTTTGACAAAGCATTATTTGGACAAGATTCGACTTTGATAACAGTTGAAAACTGTTACGGAAATCCAAGCCACACGCAACTGAAAGTGACCCAATGGTAAATATATTGGCCTTGTACATCAACATATTATTTTTGTTGGTAGAAAACAGCAGAAGAAAAGATTGGTTTCAGATGAATGGCTTTTAGGAGACTATACTTTCTTGTATAAACAAGCAAAAGTTACAAAGAGAGAGGACATTGTTTTGATCTGAATACAAATGGATAACTTTGCAAGAAAAAGTCAAACTTCCATTTTTCTTTCAGAGTGTGTTTGTGTGTCTGTCCTGGCGGCTAACAAGAACAGTAGAATCGATGCTTGGCTTCCATTACTTCAATCCTGAATTGGCTCTTTTCTTGCTACTTTTTATGTGATGTATTGGCCAGTGACCAGCAATTTTATACGTTGAGACTTTCTGAGTTGATGAGGACAGTCTGAATGCATTACATGCAATGGAGAATACACCGATTGTGTCTTCCAAATTCAGGAAAAAGAAGGCCACATTTGGTCAAACCATTCTGACATGTTCCGTCTTGAAATGCAGAGTTCAAAGGAGGCAGCCTATGAACTGTGTCCACAATGGGAAGGTTTCATCCTGCATGAATGTCGTTCAGTAAATATCATAGCAATCTTTGCATTCAATTTTTTTTATAGTCTATATCGTCGACGTTCCACTACCGGGATTGCTCCAGTGTCGCAGGAAAATTCCGCCGGATACATGTATTTTCGCGATGTCCGTTTCCTTCCGCTTTCTTTGTGTTGGCGTTCTAAACTCCGGTGGATTTCTGAGGACTATGTTGAACTGCTCCTCAGATCTCTGCAGGGTAAATCCAGACAGCTAGCTAGACTATCTGTCCAATCTGAGTTTTCTGTTGCACGACTAAAACAATTTTTGAACGTACACATATTCCACCAAAACAAGTTCCTTCCCGAGGCTATTTTGCAGAGGCACCTTGCGGAGCTTTGCGCCGCCCAAGACGATTGTGATTGGTTTAAAAAAAAAAAAAAAGAAGCTATGTGGACTAGCTAGACCTTCCCCCGCCGCGCTGTGGAGGAAGGTCTGGCAATGCAAGACTAGATTTTTACTTGTGTTCAGGTGTAAACTGTGGCCTCATGGTGATGCATGAGCAAAAGGCCCTGGATAAGATGTAGGCTTCACCAGAGGTGTATAAAATACTAGAGACCCATACTTGAGTAAAAGTACATGTGCTCTATCAAAAAAGTGACTTGCGTAGAAGTTGAAGTGCTCTTTAAGCACCCCACTTAAGTGGAAGTACTAAAGTAGTCAAGTACTTTGTTTTTACGTAACTTACGTAGCCGTAACTACACCCACTGTAACCTACACAGTCTCCGTAGCGTGAGGAATTCATAACAGTAACGAGTAACGATGCAGCACATAAAAAATCCATTGGAGTAAAATTATTAAACTCATCGAAAATATGTACTCAAGTAAAGGTGGAAGTAATAGAAAAAAATAATACTCCAGTAGAGTACAGATACAGCCTTTTAGTACTTAAGTACAGTAGTGAAGTAGTTCTACTTCGTTACTCTACAGCTCTGTGCTTCACCCTCTGAGAACCATGAATGTCTTTACAAACATGCATTGTAATCCATCCATATTGTTGAGATATTTCAGTCTGGACCCACAGACTGATATTGCAAACCCTAAAATATGCATAGACCCAGGCTCTTGGTGGGCGGTGTCTGACGGTGCCGCTTGGGGGTATGATGAACAGTGGCAATTATAGTCACAATAAAGATAATGTAAGTATGACTAGAAATAGTAGTTGTAGTAGTTCATGAAGTAGCAGGGCATTGCAGGGCATAGCAGGACACTGCAAGCAGGACATAGCAGGGCACTGCAGGGTATACATATTATAGTAGCAATAAAGATAATCAAACTATTATTAGAAATAATAGTTGTTGTTGCAGTGCAGGGCGTGGAGCAGGACCACAGCAGCAGCTGCCAGTGCAGGGCTTAATTATTTCCTGGATTTGGTATCACCATAGTCCCTATAGATGTATGTAGAAGTGCTGGAAATGGGATTCAAATCAGAAAAAAAAATTCTGCAGAGGACCCCCCACCCCCCCCACACACACACACACACACTCTTCTCAATCCAAAGTTACACCATGGGGTATGGCACTAAAAGAGTGGATGCTATACCTTATCATATTGCTATATCTAAGAATGTTTTCAAATTGTTTGTAATTCAAGGTGTGGTAAAATGTGACAAATTATGTGATTGACTTACTTGCTCTCTAGGAGAAAAGCGAATTTAAAATTAGGAAAATTCAGCTCTTATAAGTCACCTTTTAATCAAAACTAAATAACACAAACTTGGGTGTCACCTGTCGCGGTGCGTTAATGAAACTCGTTCATTATGAAAAGACATGAATCTAATTTCTTCACTATTTGACTCAATTAAATCCATTATAATAGAGAGAGAAAAGGAATGGTGTTGATGTCTCTTGGTGTTTAAAGGTTATAAGTAGAACAACACCTGCTTCTAAGACTCAACTGCCAGCCTTAATAGAAACAATGGAAATCAATGGTCACATATTATGATCTATTTTAGGTTTATAGTTTTATGTTCGGAGTCTAATAGAAAATGTCTACATGCTTTAAAGAGAATATTTTGTTCATTGCTGCCGCACCTTTATCAGTAGTGTTCATTTTGAAACTAAAAACGTTCCTCAAGGACCATTTATTCCACGACTAAGACGAGGCAATGACGAGATGGCACTGATGTCATTAAACACTAACTGTGACAATATCAACACGGAATATTGTTGACGAAAAAAAAGACGGGACTGAAATGTAATTTATAAAAATGAAAACTCCCCCTTTATCATTGACATCACTCATAACAGGCCGGGTGGTCCCGCCCAAAGCATCAAAAAGTGATATCAAGGGTCCCGACCCAGGGTCTAATCCATTGGTCTAGAGTGCTGTCAATCTGTGATTTCCATTGGGTCAGAGTTCTGTCACTTGGCTGCCTGTTCTGCCAATCTTTCCAGCCTTTATCACATGACCAATTAATGTTTCCATGACGACTATTGTGATACCATGGAACCAGCACTGGAATTGTTTTTTTTTAAAGTGTCAGACTGAGTCTATAGAAAATGTGTATTGTATTCAGACAGACAATGTGTTTAAAATAAAAACAAGTGAAACTAATAATGAATGTGATGTTTTATTTAGCAGAATTACATTTTGATGATCTATCCTATCCAATATTTTCTATATTTTTTTTTTATTTGTCTGCGGTCTTGAGGAAAACAAAACAAACAAACAAACAGACATCACACCTTGCCTAGTCACTCTCCTCAAGTTCTTGTGGCGCTGAGGTCATTAGGACTGATATTTGTGCTGCTGTGCTTTCCCACAGGCTGATAGTTGATGATTTGGCTTTGTTAATCCTTGCTGTAGAGAGCTCAAGCATAACTATGTCTAGAAAATATGCTAACCACTGTTTTAGTGTGTGTGTGTGTGGGGGGAGCCAGCATTGAGTTATCTATTTCCTATATTTCTAAGCAGATTGTCTATGCCAGGGGTCTTCAACCTTTTTTTAAGCCAAGGAACCCTTAGCTGAAAGAAAGATGGAGCAGGGACCCCCCTACTACATATTGTATGAAATGAAGTTGAATATTAAACAATACAATATATATACAATATATTGTATAATATATACAATAACATCCTCAAAAACATATAAACACCTTTATACATACCATTTTAGTGCATAGAATACTAAACTATTAAAATATTTGTTGGCATGATTTTATCAAGTATGTTATAAAATTTAAAAATACATGTGGCACGTGTCTTTAGATGACTGCCTTACCCATAGGCCATATATGTCAGAGTTTTCAGGGTCAGTCAAACTCATTTGTTGACTTATGAAACATGATACATTCTATGGCATTGCAGTACTTTATGTAGATATACTGTAGATGTAACAGGGGCACCACCCCTTACATTGCCATGAATTTTGTTCGTGCTTCTCAGAGCATTAAAAATGTTGTGTCTTTGCAGTAACTGCCCTGGTTTCTCTAGACAATCCACAGATGTTGCTGTAAACAGAAACACTATTCCATCAGTAGAAAATAGCTGCAGTGAAACTTTCAACAGAGAGCTCTGGATTATCCGTTGTAAAAAGGACTTTGAACACCACAAACAAAATTCAGTTCACCTATATTGTCATAGAGTGGCATATATATCTCAAAACCTCAGCATGTAAGAGATAAGTAATAAACAATTCATTTTGATAGTTTGGGTGAACGTTTTCGTTATCCATCTACTGGATGACTTCTTTCTGTTGAGAGTATTCCACTACACGTTTGGATCCTGAAAGCCTTGCTAAGCCCCAACGGATAACCTCTATTTCATGTTTGTCATGTTTGTGTTTTTCTTTGTACAGTACACGTGATATACTGTACACAGAGCTGTTTGATATTCTACTCTAAAACTCAATCAATGCTTTAAATCTCTTGGCATGGCATGTTGAAAATGCACAGAGTATAGAATATTTAGCCTTGTATACGCACATAATGTGGCTTTGAGACAAGACCAGTCTTCAGAAATTCATGTTTTCATCTGGTCCAGCATGAACAGATGCAGTACGGTGTGTGTTTTCCTCCTCTGAACTCCACAGGATGGCAACATAGCACTACATTATTAGTGTAACCATTATGTGGTAGCTCATAAATGTTTTTGGAATGGGAAAATCCTTTCCAACGCCAGTTTGGTTTGTGCTGGAGCGGTGAGATAATGATTCCATTGCATGTTAATTAATGGATTGGAGTGAGTGTGTTCTATGTCCAGGTGTTGGCAGGGAGAGTGTGTGTGAGAGAGAGAGAGAGAGAGGGAGAGAGAGAGAGCGAGAGATAGATGGCTTTCTGAAAGCACAGGCAACATACAAGGGAAGACAACACCAAGGGCTCTCGCTCTGGGTAGGCTAATTCTCAATCATTTGAAAAAGAATTTGTATGAACTATTGATATTGATAGGAACCCTTGTGTCATCCATCGAAATGGTGGACATCTTATTCAGAGTAGTCCAAAGTAGAGATGTTCCGATGCCTAAGATGCTGGTATCGGTATCAGCAAGTACTGTAGTCTATGCACCGTTCCGATATGACCTAATGTAGCCCCTAAGAAAATCTACTTTCATGTAGTTTATTTTTCTTCTTTTTCCCTTATGACTGGACAATAAAAGAAAGTTCTACGGCATTAATTGTTTGTGTTTGTTCATGTTTTATAAAGAGTTTAACTTGAGCCAGGCCGAACAAAGATACAAATCATATCACTTTCATACAGGTATAGTAGTATACAGCTGTTAAAACATAATAAAATAAATGACTAACTGGTATCGGATCCAAGGGCATGACTTTGGCTTCAACATTGGGGGGTGCTGAAGCAACATTGGAGTGGTTGAGATCTCCACTTTTGAGCAAAATTGAAATTTTGAGTGTCAAACACTTCATTTTCTGCATTCTGGTGAATTTGTCTCTAACAATTTTTGCCTTTTCTGCATCAATATATGGTGCAAATATATTTATTTATGGAAAGGAAAATGTATCAAACCATCTGTAGTCCAAAGAATGTTATCTGATCAAAAGTTTGAACATGAGCAATCCATTGAGTGTTTAACCCCCAGTTAATCCTAGTTCAGTAACCTCTGAGCCGTCAGACACAGGAGGTGGCTGGGTTTGTTATTGCATGCCCTCGTGTTCTACTGCTGTACATGTGCTGTTGGTTTGACTGGAGAGCTAAGAAAGTTAGCTAAACCCTAAAGAGAGCCTCTACCAGCATTTTAAATATATTCAATTTTTACAAAATTGATTGAGAGCTAAACATTAGAGAAGTTCTGAGATTTCCCCATTTAAAATGTAATTGTATTAATTACATGATTAGGGTGTGGCAGTAGCTCAGTCCGTTGGGTGTTGATATAACGTATGGCAAATAATGTTTTTTATATGCTGTTTAATCTGCTGGCATGTAACATATATACACAACAATGCTAACTGTACTGTTATACAATCATTTTTGAAAGAAAAGCAATTGCTCTGACACAGAAATTCTCTTTTCCTGAATAGGCGGTATTATTAATAGTAGACGTGCTACTAGTATTTACAAAACTGACTAAATATAACAAGATTTACAAAATAATGACTTCCACATGATTTTTGTATTTACTCATACTAAAAAAAACAACTAAATAGACAATAGAGAATTAAAACCAGAGTAAAAATAATTAACCAAAAGTGACTTTGTAAAAAAAATTAATAATATTTGGGTTATAATGAAAAATAAATAAATAGAATAGGCATAGGTATTTCAATTTTTCTAAATTGACCCTGAGCATGTATGAAAAGAGAAGTGAGAATTAGTCTTCTGATTTGGTTGTAGAAAAAGACATCCATTGAATCTCTTTGGACCAATGTGTCCGATGAAATGAGGTTAAAGGTGCCCCAAAACTGACCCAAAGGGGGGGGGGTTCCACTTTTCCTCCACATTCTCTCTCTTCTGGCACCTCAGACCAATAATCAGAATCAAAATCAGAATTAGTATAATTTATTGATCCCCTCAGGGAAATTCTTTAGTTGCAGTTGCTCACAGTCACATTCAAGGTAAAATAAGAGTAAGAAAAGAGCAAGTCAATAAGTGTATAAAGTAAATAAGTAACATATCTACAATAAGACATGAATAAATATGTTAAGTGTTTACAGACATAAATAAAAACATTAAGTAGAAGTAAGTGAGATTAGGTTACAAGTCAGATTAGGTTAAAACGATGGCTTGTACAAATTCTTTTGTAGTACAGTGTACAGTACGAATACAAATAGCAGCAAACCCTCCTTTTGTTAAAAATCTTACCTATGGCTCTTTGCACAAGACAACATGTTTCAGTATTTCAGCATTAAACAAAGTCATGTTTTCAAAGTCCTTCAGCGCTCCAAATTGTTTCAAAGGCTGTTTCCATCATAAGCAGGAAAAAATTCTGGGTCTGCAAAAACAAAATCCTGAAAATACTTGCAGCTACAATAAAGAAAATAAATATGGCATCGATAATCCACATCTGTTTGACTTTTTAAGCCTCATTTTGAAGACTGTAAACCACATGTTTATTCGAGGACAATGCCAGTTGTTAATTACGACAGCACAATTCCAAAATTAGCAGTGTGAGGTTTGTGCAGGCCACTGAGGGTCGTGATAACTGAGCGTGCATGTTTTCATATCTGTGCGCCTCTGCTCTGTTTGGCATTTGGAACCATTGTAATAGTGCCTGTTAATCGGCTCCCGACGTCATTATGCCTTTCTGTCGGCATTCTCCCAGCCGTTTCGGATGACTTTCGGACGGCCAAATACAAACAAGACGTTTGCATAATTGATATTTCATGGTTTGGCACTTAAAGAATATCTCATCAACACAGATGACCCGCGCACGCTCCCGTGCACACTTAAACACACACATGCATATGCACACACACACACACAGCGGGGCATTTCTTCAGAGGAGAGCTGTTGAATACAGAAGAAGCTACAGTTTTGGGGAAACAACACCCAAATAAGCACACATTAACGGCATATATGGACATGCTTTGAAATTAACAAAATGTCTTTTTTACTTTATAAACTTTTATTGGTGTAATTTGGCTAATTACATATGGTAGTTTTGATGCTAATTTCAAAGACACTCCAACATATGTTATAGTGACTGTGTTTCATCTCTCATTGCTGTAATATTGTTCGTCAAGTCAAATCAAGATATATTCACCCAATAAGGCGTCTCAACATACTTAATAACGGCATTAGTAACAACATAATTTACAGCAATAAAGCAGCATTAACAGTGCATAAGAAATAATACTGAAAAGTGAGAGAAAATTGGTTTTTCTCTCTACGTACATTTTGCAAGTAGGCTACAAAATATGTACAAGGAGAACACATTAGAAAAAATTAAACTACTGTAAACAACTGTCTGCGGTATGTGACCATAGTTACAGGGTCTTTTTTTTAAAGCCTAAATATTAACCCTTGTATTTTGTATATTTTTGTTACACAGTCAATTTTCCCAGGTCTGGTGGACCCACCACATTATTAGGCTTTTTAAATCAATACAGCCATAACAATTTATGTAAAAATACTTAATAGATGTTTACTTTATCTCAATTATCAATGATATATACAACATTTGTGCTTCATATTTGCCATTTACCCCTGTGAGATCACATTTATGATCATATGATCATTTTCTTTTTTTGTGAGAAAACAAGAAAATTCAATTATTAAAAAAGATAAAAAAAAAATAGAAACAACTTATTTCTTAGAACTTAATCACACCAGACAGGTGAAAGTGCTTGTAATGTTACACTTTTGTAACTTTGTGTGGGAATAGCAGGTGCAGAAAGACAACATTCCCGCACACAGACACCTACACACACACACACACACACACACACACACACACACACACACACACACACACACACACACACACACACAAACACACACACACACAGTCTAAGTGTGTCTGTCTTTTTATTGTGTCAGAACAAAATATTTGAAATTTTTTGTCTCTGTGTGCGTGTGTGTGTGTGTGTGTGTTTCTATGTGTCTGTGTGTGTCACACACACAGCAGGCCCAGCAGACCCAAAAAAACTCATATGTAGGTGCAGTCATTGAAAATAACTTATTTTTTATGTTCACAGAAAATGAGCCAAGGCCAGTGAGTTTGAGTTAGAAGAAATAATAAATAGCATAATTTTTTCTTTTAGCAAACATTGAAAACAGGTCCCACAGACCCAAACACCATACAAGGGTTAAGCATGTTAAAAGAGGTGTAAAATAGTAATTTCATGATATATTCTTATCAAATTTCAACTGGGACTAAGTAAGACTTCTTGCTGTAGCCCCATAATGTTTCCAGGCTGATAAGTCACAGCTAAAGGCATTGTTTTATTAAAACATATTTAGGCAGAAATGAATACTTATATATACTCCATTATATTCAAATTTATATTACTCAATGCTAATAGCACTTACAGTGATTCTGACTGTTGGAGAAGAAACTTCAGCGTTACCTTTCAAAAGAGATCAGAGACATGAATGTAGTCCAAGTGGTTCAAGAACAGCTTTGATTTACTTTAGATAGGCCTTGGATAGGAGTTTATATATATATATATATATATATATATATATATATATATATATATATATATGAGCAATTATATTTCTTGAGGAGGGCTTGTCTGTGTTGGCTGAAAACTTAAGTATCAAAGTTCATTCTTAACTTAGTAGTAGTAGTAGTTTGACAATCCCTACTCTTTTTTTTTTTTGTAAAATATACTCAAAAGAAACCTTCAAATTAAACAATTTGGGATGTGCACATAATGCCAAAACCTGTGATGTGGGGTTGCAGCTAGACTTTGCTTTTTTTTAAGGGCCTACAAGCCAACACAGTTGGGGGCCTCTAAAATAGTGTATTTTTGTTGGATCCTTCCTGCTTAAATGCTCATATCTTTCATACGCCACAATTATAATAAAAAAAATGCAGAATGATGGTTAAAAGTGATACAGGTCAATTAGGTTGTGGTATTTTTATGAACATTTGGGTTTGTGTCTGGCCACACACACACACACACACACACACACACACACACACACGGAGGATGCATCAAATTAGGGACTTTTTGACATCACCTCTCAACGGACACGATGAGAGACAGACACACAGGAAACAATTATTGTTGATTGGCTCATTTTGAAACCACACACACACACACACACACGCGCGCGCACACACACACACACACACACACACACACACACACACACAGGGATGTGGAGCAGCAGCCAATCAGAATAGATGAGGCTGCTCTCCTGATTCCATTTACATAATGATGAAATAAACTTAAATAAGCTGCCCCCCGAAAAACTACTGATGAGACTGCACACACACACACACACACACACACACACACACAGAGTACGGCTGCAACTGTCAACTATTTACTCAATTCATGTATTAATGTTTGGTCTATAAAATGTCAGGAAATTGTGAAAAATGTGGATCGTTGTTTCCCAAAGCTCAAGATGACATCCTCAAATGTCTTGTTTTCTCCAAAACTCCAAAACATTCAGTTTACTGTCACAGAGGAGTGATGAAAGTAAAGAATTTCACTTTTTTTTCATAAAAACAAGACTCAGACGGATTAATCGTTTATCAAAATAGTTGGCGATTAACTAATTGATTAATCTTTGCAGCTCTAATACACACACACACACACACACACACACACACACACACACACACACACACACACACACACATTTGCAGCCAATGGCATAGAGGTGAAAATGACAGTGGCACATTCAAGTTTGTTTGTTTTTTGCTTTTCTTTGGTGTGTGTGTGTGTGTGTGTGTGTGTGTGTGTGTGTGTGTGTGTGTTTGTGTGTGTGTGCGCCTGTGTGCGCGTCAGAATTCCCTGGATTATTGGAGTGTTCCTGTGGCCAGTGAGAATACGCTCTACTGAACCATGTCACCAAGAGAGAGACAGAGAGAGGCAAGCACAGAGAGAGAGAGAGAAATAGTGAGCGGCGGGATGATCAACATAGACAGAATATAGACAGAACAAGAAAGAGAGAGAACAAGAGTGACCAATGGAAAACTCTACAGGGAACAAATGAAAGACGGACAAAAGGATGTGGAGGCAAGAGAGGAGCTGGTAGAGAGAAGAAAAGGCAGTGACAGCACCAAAGTAGCCTCTATCTGCATCTGTACGTGTGTGTGAGTGTGTGTGTGTGTGTGTGTGTGTGTGTGTAAGGGATTTTTTTAAATCTATTTGTCAAGGGGAAGTGAGCTGAGATCCATGCTCGGATGTTGAACTGCCCGCTTCACATTCTCACACTTTCATGCGTTCACACTGGGAGCTGCCGAGTACAACCACAGTGTTCTGCTGGTACTACGGGCCACTGAACAGACCTCTGGGCTCACAGGCAGGCTGAGAGAGTGTTGGCACAGTGGAGAGAGGGGGGTGGGAGTAGTCCTTGATCATATCGCAGCCCAGTGACCGCTACACCTTCATTAATTCATGGCCGAAGATTGTATTTGTGTCCTGGATTCCTCTAAAGAAAAAATTATTTTAAAAAATGGGTCTGTGTTATTATCACTTGGTTGGGGTAACAGGTTTTTTAAATTTTCCCCAAGTTTAGTTTATTTTTCCATACATAATTTAAGTGACAGACACTTTGATGTGCATTAAACAGTTTTAGCAGTAGCACAAACAAGGAGCAACTGCATCCCAAAATATCTAATCATTTCAAATAAAGTCATAATTCTAAAAAGTCCCAAATTAAAATGTTGCACATGCAACCTCTGTCTTCAGGAAATGTTCAGTTCATATTCTATCAATGTGCAGCAACTACTACATTTGGAAGTAAACGCACTGCCAAGCACATTATGTTTTCTAGTAAAATAACGACGAAATGTTGATTGATTGTTGAATTAATGTATCTTGCAAGACGCAAAGATGTTGATAGTGAAAGTACCCGTAAAATGTTCACTGACAACGTATTTAAATACGCAAGTAGTGACAACAGCAATATTGAACTTTTTTTTTAAAAACACTATTGTATAGGGATGGGGTTACACATTTGTTAAGCCACAGAGAAAGTTAATCTAAGTGCCCATGCATTACCCAAAATAAACCAAAAAGATCTCAAACTTTCATTTTCCCTCAACAGCATTTTGTTGTTGTTTTTGTCCTGCAGTGGGGACTACTAACCATTAACAAAAATCTCTCTACAGCAATAAAGAAACCATCAGCTTCAATAAAAAAAGTACTCTGCCAAGAAACAACCTTATATTTTAATCACATGGTATAAGTGAGGAAATCCATTCTTTCCTGAGAAAGCCTCTGTGTTTTGCATTGGTGTGGACTATCCCAGTTCATGGGTTTGGAAGTCTGTAGTACAAATAGAGTATGACACCAACAATGTTTTGCTAGTTGACTAATCTACCCTAACTCTGACCTTGATCAATAGAGTTGAAGTTGCCTTAACTTAATTATCAACATTAAATAGTAATTATTAATAAGTATTCATGGTGGAGTGCCATTCTGGGATAATGCAACAAATGCTGTTGCCTATTTGTACTTCTCTAAACAACTGTCCTGGGCGGCGCTAAAGCCCGATAGCGGAGGTAGCGAGAAGGAATGGACATCTGGCATGTGAGAGACGCGCCAGATGTCAGGCTTTAGCCCAGCAATTTACATCTGGCAGGCATAACATTATGGGGGATCAGAGATAATTTGTGACATCCTCGTGTGTGTCTTCATTCATGTCTTTATGCCTTAAAGAGACTGTAAAAGCTACATAGATTTTGTGTTACAGTAGTCAGGAATAAAACACAATTGAACTTTTGAAGAAATAACTCAAATTAACATCAGTAACATGTTGAAAATTGAAAGGGGTGAAAGTGATATGTTTTTACAAAATTTTTACAATTTTGTCACATGAACGAATGAGGTGCGGACATTCTCTTTCACACATGTAGCACACAATAAGAGATTGTTTGTGTCAGACGCGTTCTCACCTACTGGAAATAGTTTGTTTGGGTTGGACGAGTGGAGGTGCTGGGTTGAGTGTATAGGAGGCTCTCCGAGTACCACCATCATGGCCCACGTTAAAATAGAGTACCATAGGCTTACCCTATTCAGCTACGGACAGTTCACGCAAAAGGCAGGTTTATTCCTGAAAACAATATTTATTGTCGACAGCTACGCTGTACTAACCTGACTCCACCAGATGGATTGCTTCGCAATTGCTTGGCATATCCATCTGGGAACTTACCATTGGAGAACTTTTGGGAAGGGGCGAAAATAATGGTTAGCTGTTTGGATAAACCATCTGCCTATCACCTATGTTGGTGATAGACGGGACAATTCAACCAATCAGATCAACGAAGCGTATGAAAATACAACCACAAGCTCCTACTGCTGCAGGCAAAGCATAGCTAGCAAGCAAGCAACATGTCGGTAAAGGATATTTGCCGTTTGTGTAACGAGAATTTAGGAATAAAAGACACCATTCAGGTTCCCGGTCCATATTCCAAAAGAAGGATCCAAGAGAAAAAAGCATTATCGAGCGGCTAACAGAATTAGGGCTACCGCTGTCTGGAAAAACTGGTTAGCTGATTGGATAAACCATCTGTCTATCACCACCTAAACCCGCCTCAAAACCAAGGCTGATTGGTCGGTCGTTTGGCGAACGGCTCCAAATCAAGATGCCAGACTGATCTGCGAGTGGAAAACTGGAGCTCGCAAGATCAGGACAGTCTCACCAGGCTAACGCTGTACTTCCTCCGTCCCAATCCAACTGAATCCAAATTTCAGGTAACTCGGGTCATATCTCCAGACTGTTTTGCATCGTTTGCTGATAGCAGGTGCTGTTGAGACTTCACCACCGCTGCTTCAGTAACGACTAGCACTTGTGCTCATCGACTATAGTTTTAACAGGGCTGCTTGAGATATTCTCCTCATCCACATTTCTCTCCCTAATAGTTCCTTTTTGGAGCCACACTTGCAGTGTTTTTAAACCATTCATTTTACCTCTTCTTACTATCTTGCCATCACAGCTCGTAACTAATTACGGATGTATGTGCATGAACGTAACTATATAGCTGAAATCTAAAAAAAAAATATTACACTTCAACACTTATGTTTTATTACGTTTAACTGATCCTAGTGTAAGTATTATTATTGGAAATGCTGTAGTATTTCTATAGTATTATGTTTAATTCATTTCTTTCATTTTTTTTAAATATCCATCTGCGTACCATTAGAGGGAGCTCGCATAGCACCAGAGGTACTTGTACCACAGTTTGAGAACCACTAATCTGGACAATGACCTGCTCTATTTACAGCATGGGCTCAATCAGACATTACACAGACTTTGTACTAGTTTGTACCATTTGATGTCCCATCCAACTGATCCGGACACTTGTGTTCTCACATACAACTCCGCTGGATAATGTCTTGATAATATCAGGTTTGCATTGCGTGTGTGAAAGGGTCTTCATGTAACTTAAGTTATGTAACAAACATACTCATTTTAACCCAAACCATGATCTTTTCCTAAACCTAAGTATTTTTGTGTCGATTTACAATGCTAACATGTTCAAAACTGCGACCATTTCACGATGTCTGCCTGTCGCTGGTACTCTTCAACGATCACATATGTCGTTTTGGGAGTCATTGGCAAACAACCTATTCTGTTGTTTAGGTATGATGTAGTCTCGCTTTGCCAGATAAGTCAAAAGTTGAACTTGCAATCACAAAACTTTTTATCCTCTTTCAAATTTGTCCACGCTTAGCAGTATTGTTTACATACAATACACAATATAATTAAACTAATCACAGAAAACAGGTTGTAAAACTACTTCATTATGCATGCACTTACTTATTCTAATTACTGGCTTGGCTCTCGGATCTGATGCACATGTTTAGACTTAACACTGGAGGCCCAGGCTATTGTTTTTGTCAATTTGGATTTTTGGCATTGAAAAAATTTCCAGAGTGTCTTTAGATAGTCCCACTTTCTGAGTAACCCATTGTAGTTAAAGATTGGATATACACAATTATATATGTTATTTTGTTAACCACCATTTACAAACTTCTGCTGCAGGAAATACATTTCATCAGGTTTAGCTTTTCAAGATAATAGCCTTTTTACGTCTGCATGTGTATCTGCTCTATCTATTTAGCTACAGTACCTGTAATGGGGTGTGTGTGTGTGTGTGTGTGTGTGTGTGTGTGTGTGTGTGCAAGAGAGAGAGAAAGACAGACAGAGAGTGTGTGTGTGTACATGTGTGTGTCAGGTGTCTGTAAGGATGAGGGTAAGCTTAAATAACTATTTAACCCTGCAGTGTGCGTGTGCGTGTGCGTGTGCGTGTGTGTGCGTGCTTGTGCGTGCGTGCGTGTGTGTGGTTGGGTGGGTCCATTCAGCCATACTCTCATTTTAGCTGACACCTAACTCCTAGACTCTGTCAAATCAATTATTATCACTAACATTGACACACACATACACACATGCACGCACACATACTTACACGGAGACAAATATTTCATTTTCATATTAATATTATTTCAAATATTACATATACAGATATATACAAATACAGACACACTTAGACTGTGTGTGTTTGTTTGTTTGTTTGTTTGTTTGTTTGTTTGTGTGTGTGTGTGTGTGTGTGTGTGTGTGTGTGTGTGTGTGTGTGTGTGTGTGTAAGAGGGATATACAGTATAAAGAGGAAGATGGACATGGAATCCGAGAGTCGGGAGCTCCCTATGCTGCACTCTCTGTGCTTTTATCATTTAAATCCACTATTTAAAAATATCTGTTTAACTAGCCTGTAGGCACAGCACATGGTGCTCTGTTACTTGAGAATAAAATCTTTCAGTGTTTATACATTCTTTACAGACTTGGGTATTAGAATGAGCAACCCAGTCTTCAGTTTAAATTTTTATGTTGACAATGTGTCGAGAGGCCACCATGATGCAATCGAGGGCAACACGTAAAGAAGTCAGTAAGAACATGATCAGGGTGGTATGAATATCCATCCAACCATTTTCCGCCCAAGTTCTGTAGCTTCACCCACCCGCCTGTTGATGTCATGCTCCATCTTTCCCTCACTCCTGAACAAGACCAGTGAAGAGAGACCAGCCCGGTCTCAGGTCGTGATATGGTCACGTTATTGAATCTATTGAGTCGTGGACAGGACACAATAATGTTGTTTTTTTCGTGTGGTGATTACGAATTTTAAAGCAATGTATTTCAATGGGAAGCATATTCTGTTATCCCAGAACGATGACGGTAGCGAGTAGTATTGATAAGGCGAAAGTCCGTGCAGGGAGGTTTGTCGGAGTGGTGGATGGGTCAAACAACACAGGACTTTCACCCCGGAGAACGGGGATCACGTCCCGCGTGTTGCAGTTCCTTTCCTCGTTATTCTCTTCCTAACCACAACCGTCCCGCTGTTGTCGCCGTGTCCCGCGTGTGATGGTTCCTTTCCCCCGTTGTTCTTTTCCTAACCACAACCGTCCCGTTGTTGTGCCGTTTCATTTCCCCAGGCAGCGTTGCCTGAAAGGCACCGTTGGGAGGCACTGGTTATGGTTAGGGTTAAGGTTAGGTGCCTTGAAGGCAGCGGTCGCAGCGCTGATTTGTTTGGATTGTATTTTAAATGAGCACGAGTAGAACTGATGTAACAGCTGTTAGTTTTATTTTGAGGGTCTTTTAAAGTTATTACATGCTGTCTCAGCTAGTGGTTAGCCGAACTAGCTGTTAGCTAAACTAACATTAGCTTGGCTGTCGACCGGAAGCGTGGAACAGATCGTGCAGTGTCGTAAATCCTCGTACAACAGCGCATGCATGAACATTTTTTTGTGCAGAACGGATCGTGCAGGCAGAACAGATTGTGTACCGACAGCAGCGATAGAGGCAGTGATGTTTCCTGTTTCCTGTACTCCAGTACTCAGAAAGGCTGCAGGCAAACAACCCTTTACTGACTATTAGCCATCCAGACACATTTACATTTACAGACTTAATCTCAAGCAGTTTCCGTCAAGATGCAAACATACTTTGAATATGTGTAGAGCTACTTTAGTACTTGTATGTTTGTTGAGGCAGAGACATTCAGTTTGAGGGAAATTAAGCTGAAAGAACACTGTGTTTTTTATGGAAGTAATTACTTATTACTGTCAATGTAACCTTGTAATTTATTGTATAATTTGGGGAGGTGGTGGACTTGGGGGGGGGAGCATACTGTGAATGATGTCTTGCTGAGTTTGTTTTTGTTTTTTTGTGATGTTTTTCTTTTTATATGTGTTATTGTGTAATGTCATGCTTTGAGCATGTGTGGCTCTGGCTGTTATTTTCTAATAGTGATTGAAAGGACCCCCTTGAAAATGAGATGGTACATCTCAAGGGGCTATCCAAAATAAAGAAATAAAGAAAGAAAGAAATGGGGCACCCTCTCTTGTATGGATATTATGTACTCATAAAACAGAAAATATATAACAATTTGCAAACTTTGGCATTTCAAACATGTAGTACCAAATGTGCAAAGCTTTGATTTGGGTTTACCACTCACCACCATCAATGTCAGCTCCTGGAGCCAGACAATCCAAATGTGGTCAATGAAAAATGGAGCCTTGGTGGAGCTAGGTGAGGCAAGCAAGTAGCACCATGACATCTGACTGTGATTGGCTAGGACACCTGTCAATCAAGAGAACACACCACAAACCACACTTGTATTTAAGCAATGATGATTGTTCCCCAATTTTTGTGAAAGTTGTGTGATTGTGTTGAGAGACACTGTACACTTTCCAGAGTGGACATTATGTCCAGACCACACTTTATAATTTACAGTGACACAACAATTCCCCCAAGAGCAAGCATTTGGTGCGACAGCAGAGAGAGAGAGAGGCACACAGACAAAGTTTAATACCTATTTACAATAAATGTGTTATTATTATTATTATTATTGCAATGGGTACAATGGAAAGACATGATGAACAGTGGCAATTATAGTAACCGTAAAGATCATAGAACTATGACTAATAATAAAAAATAATAATCGTAGCAATGGGCGTTGAGCAGAACCATCCAGGTGCCACCACAATCCGAGAAAATCTGCGAGCCTTGTGGAACACCATGGCTAACTTTAGCATGCATGGAGGATTCATTGTTAACATTACCAAACTGAGATTGATAGATAAATAGGACTAAATCCTCCAGCTTAGTGTGGTTCCTTTACTGCCAATTAAATGTTTCAGTCTCCATAGTACTATGGATACTATGGTCAATAGTGTCGAATGCAGCACTAAGATCTAGTAAGACAATTACGGAGACTTTGTCTGAAGCAGTTAGAATGTCATTTGTAATTTTCAACAGTGCAATCTCTGTGCTATTATGCACTCTAAATCCTGACTGAAAGTCCTCAAATAAGCTATTGTTACGTAGAAAGTCACATAACTGATTAGCGACTACCTTCTCAAGGATCTTGGTGAGAAAGGGAAGATTATATATAGGACTATAGTTGGCTAAGAACCTCTGGATCGAGACGGGTTTTTTTTCAGGAGAGGTTTTATCACATCTACTTTAAATGACTGTGGTGCATAACCTGTTAATAAAGACATATTGATCATTTCTAGTAACAAAGTGAAGAAGTGTTACCAAGGGTAAAGCTTCTTTAAGTAGCCTAGTTGGGATGGGGTCTAAGAGACGGGTAGATGGCTTAGCTGTAGAACTCTTTAAAGTTAATTGGTAAAGGCCGATAGGAGAAAAGCAGTCTAAATAGGGGTTAATGCATTTGAAGATTAATAAGTACAGTTTGAGGAATTTTATCTCTATAATAGTTATAATGTGATCATTAAAAAAGTTCATGAAGTCATCACTACTGAGAGCTCAATGAATACATGGCTCAATAGAGCTGTGACTCTCTGTCCGCCTGGCTACAGTGCTGAAAAAGTGCTAATATCTCCCGTCACATCAACACAAGCAGGTGGAGCACAAATATCCACCACACTTACAGTTCAGTCAGACAACTCACGTTTCAAATGGTTATTATAACAGCAGAACGTTGTGTTTGGCGGGCAGCAGCAGCATTGACAAAGGAGAGATGGGGAAATTGTGCAACTTAAATAGACCATCAAGTAGAGGGGGTGTGTTTGGTAAATGATACGGGGAGTGAGGCATGTCACGTGTGTACAGTAGTACAGCTCGAGTTAACTGCCTGAACTAGCTCGCAGGTGTCGGCCTATTTCTGAGGATCACCAGCTATTTTTCTTCCAAAAAACAAATACTTTAGAAAAATATTTGTACGAAATGAATAATTGTAAAAATCCAGTATTTGTGCGTTGCCGAATATCGTATTCGGCTCACCCCTATTGTACACATCATATGAAATCTGATAATGGACCTTTACATTTAACCTACTTCTTTTAACCTTTTATTCTCAATATCTCAATATTAGTCCAGTCATTTTAAGCCAAAATGGGGGTCAACCCTGAACAAATTGCAACAGAAACAAACTCAACTGATTTTGTATCCTCAATATGTCCTGAGTAAGGAAGAATCCCATTAGGGGAAAGTTTAAAAAAAGACCCAAATATAGCCTATTCATTCTTTTTCTCACCTGAATAGAGTAACAATTTTAACCTTTAGATATCACCATGAAAATTACTGAGTTGATTACTTACATCACAACAAACAAAAAAATGTATTACAAGTTTTTTTTAAATTGTTTGTTAACATGGGCAAATGGTGCATAATCTTATTACGTATGTGCTAATTTGCATAAATACTACAACAGATCTAAACATTGGGTATAGCCAGGTGAAAATGTCTTGTTGAATCTTGTTGACATCTTACAGTAAAAGACTTAATGTTAAGGTCTGAATGGAACCCATTTAGGCTATCCATGAGCATTAATACATAGAGGCAGGAAGAAGTATTTTAAACCAGCCTTTATTAATTATTATTGCAGAGATGGGTAACAGGACCTACCTTTTGTCTTCTGCATTCTCCTTACCCTTGTCTCCTGTTCTTCCCTCAGACTCATCCCCCTAGAAACAGTCCCACGGACCCAGCCCCAAACCCCATCTCAGCAATAAAAATTAATAAAGGCTGGTTTAAAGTACTTCTTCCCACATTGCTTTGGGACAGATTTGGGTCTCACTAGCTGAGACTGTTCTGAACATTTTGATGTTAAACGCATGGGGATCAGTTTCATGCAAATACAAATGCAATATAAGTTAAAGGGTAACTACCGTTTTCCTGTTTTTATGTCTAAGTGGCTGATGGGAACAACAGTCTTTGTCGGCTGCGGTGAAACAACCTACGATATAAGTTAATAGGGCTGTTGTGCAGCTTGTATTTGCCTTCACAAAAGTGCTCGTTTTGCCGCTGGCTCAGATTAATATTCTAAGTGTCTGACAACATTATGGTTAAAATGGTCTTAATATAGTTGCTGTCGCTTTTCCTTTGTAGGCGACAATTCCCTCAGGAGGACCTGGAAATCAATTTCCTAATGATTTGCTTCCTTCCGCTCTTTCTATTTGATTTTCACATTTGCTTTGGTTTTCAATACAAACAATGCCTTTTCACTTCCCTCGTCTCCCAACTTCTTTATTCTATTTTCTTTCATTTTGCCCCGTCGAATCCCTGCTCTTTCACCGTACCCTTTCATCACCTCTTCTCTACCTTTTATTGTAGCTTTTCATTCTTCTTTCTCCATCCCTTAACCTCTTCTGCTGTCTTTTTCGTCCTCTTTTTTTCTCTCTTTGTTCCACATGCTTTTCCCATTATTTCCTCCCTTTATCTCTCCACTATTTCCTTCCCTTGTTCAATTTTCTTTCCTTCTCTTCCCTGACCTTTCTAAAAACATTTATCTCCCCTACACTTGTGCTTCCTCAGCCTCGCTGCAAAAATCTCAGCAAAGTGCTTTTTGATTTTAAACTTAGTCTTAGTTTAGAATCTGTTCCGTTTAAATGAGATCATTTTAATCAATCTTGCAAGCAAGTGGACTTTCAATTGTGATGTTGATAATGTACACTTTAATGTCAGTAAGAAAACATATAAACATTGGTGTTACACAGGGATGGGGGGAAATATCGATATAGCATAGTATCGCACCAAGTCTGGATCTTTTATTATATACTGTATGAGCTGGTCAGATTGTCTGCTTGACAATCCCATTTTGGGATTTTTCAGCAATACAATTGAAGTGAGATGATCAAACAGAGAAATGTATCTTTTTAGATAAAACAGATGTTGACAAAGTTTCCTTTTGGGGACATCATTTGAAATTGAAAAAAAAAGGTAATAATATGTTAAAAATCGCAATAATATGGTATTGTGACATACGTATCGTGAACGTATTGTGATGCCTCTGGTGATTCCCACGCCCTAGTCTTACAGTTTATTAGCCAACATGACACATTCTGTGCATTGCAAAAGTATAAGGTGGAATACAAAGTCACAAACGAAACCGAGAGAAAAGGGACAACCAAAGAATCAGTTTCAATAAAAATTTTGCCAAAGCATCAGACAAAATACAATAAACAGTTATATGTACATTAACACAATATTAGGATGGGTTCATATCATTTTATAAGCATTGTATAGCAAATCTATAGGGGTGGCAGTAGCTCAGTCAGTAGGGAGTTGGGTTGTTGGTTCAAATCCCCATTTGGACCACAGTATGGTGGTGGACTGGTACGTGAGCACTGCCAAGGTGCTCTTGAGCAAGGCATCGAACCCCAAACTGCACAGGGCACCTTTCCATGGGCACCCCCCTCACTGTGACATATCTCCATTAGTGCATGTATATGTGCAATGTCAAGTTTTAGTTGACTAAAAGTCTTGTCATTTTAGTCTAGTCTTAGTCAAAAGAGAACTCAAGGTATCTTAGTCAAGTTTTAATCCACTAAAAGTCTCGCCATTGTAGTCAAGTTTTAGTCAAAACATTTTAGTCTTTTTTTTAAATAAATTATTTCTGATAACCATTTCAGTCAAATAGTTATAAAAATAAATAAATAATATAAAGTTATATAAATATTGAGCCTCTTCCTTATTTCACCAGTAAACGACAAAAACAACCACTGCATGGGAAAGGGATATTTTACACTAAAATAAATGCAGCACGAAACTGGCGAGGCGTATTTCAAGTGAACGCAACATATGTGTTGCAGCTGCAGACTGTCGTACGTCTCGTGTTGGAAATAGAGACAAACCTTTACACCGTTTAGCTGTCAGCATTTTAACCGTGTTTACTCCAGTTGCTAACTAACGGTAGGCTAACGTTACCTGCTTTCAGGTGTAGTGTTACCTAGCTAACGGTAGGCTAACGTTACCTGCTGCCAAGTGTAGTGTTAACTAGCGCCCCGTGCAGTGATGTTTCGGTTCCCTCTAATGTCCGTTTAGGAGCATCAGAGAGAAGCGCAGGCATTTATGTGGCACCTTAATCTGCGTTGCTATTCGGTCCGGTAGATAACTGTCGTTAGGGCACCTGTCGGTGCCGTAGCACCGGGTCTCGGTAACAGCTGAATATTCAATTCAATTCAATTTTATTTATAGTATCAAATCATAACATAGGTTATCTCGAGACACTTTACAGATAGAGTAGGTCTAGACCACACTCTATAATTTACAAAGCCCCAACAATTCCTACAATTACAGTAATTCCCTCAAGAGCAAGCAGTGCGACAGTGGTGAGGAAAAACTCCCTCTTGGGAAGAAACCTCGGACAGACCCAGGCTCTTGGTAGGCGGTGTCTGAGGGGCCGGTTGGGGGTGTGGTGAACAGTTGCAATAATAGTCACATTATTCAAGCAGTGATCCAAGCATAAAATATGATACAAATACTCTCTAAAGGACATGTTAATGGAAAAAGATGCTTGTCCCTCAAAAATTCAAGACGGACGCCATTTTTAAAGATGGCCACCGTTCCTGCCGAATATTAATTATTTCAATTGTTCATATGGTGATGCAATTATAAAATTAGGCAGAAATACTCTTCAAGGAACACACAAAAAGGTATGTGCCACTCAAAAATTCAGGATGGCGACCATTTTCAAGATGCCCACCATTTCTGTCAAATAGTCATAATGTCTGCTTTGTCTGCCTCCTCTCCTTTGACCTGTCCGGCTTAGTAAAACTTGCCAGGGATATACAATCCCCGCCGGCATAGCTCTCAGGTTCATTGGAGTACACACGCCTCTCTACCACGGCAAGGAGAGCAGGAAGAAGCCACTGTTAGAAAAAGGAAGTGACCAGTAAAAACTCAGGATGGAAACCATTTTTCAAGATGGCTGCCATTCCTGTTCTATGTTCATTTGCACGGTTTCCAAATAGTGATCCAGGAAATATGCCACAAATACTCTGTTAAGGTCACTTTTTGGAAAAATTGGATGGCCAATAAAAAATTCAAGATGGAGACCTTTTCCAAGATGGCCATCATTTTGGTAGTATGTACACTGATGCACACATGCATGTTAGCAAAAATACTCTTAACAACCACACTTTGAGAAAAAGGCAATCGCAAAAATTCAAGATACATTTTTCAAGGTGGGTGTTTTTAATACTATTTAATTTATGAAGGTGCTTTAATAGTTAGGATTGAGTTAAAAGCAAGGATTGAAAAAAAAGAAAAACATAAGTTCTATTCACATTTTTACCAGCTCAAAGGCCTTGTGGTAGAGTGTCCAACCTGAGATTGAGAGGTTGTGCCCTGTGCCCCCGAGTCATAATAAAGACTGTTAGAAATGGTAGCCAATGCCTCCCTGCTTGCAAGTGTTGTATTGGGGGCAACATAGCCAGGAAGGTGTACATATACATCACAGTCCAGAATCAGGAAATGGGCTCTCGGCACACCGCAAGGCTACTTACTTTTTTATTCACATTTGCAATTGCACAGTTCTGTGCAAGTAAAACCCAATCTAAAACATTTGCATCTTCTCTGATTTGTAGGGGTGTCACCGACTAAGGATTTACACATTCGAATCAGAATTGACGAATCTTTCTATAGTCGACTGATAGTCGAATCATCTGTGTGTGTGTGTGTGCGTGTGTGTGTGTGTGTGTGTGTGTGTGTGTGAATGGGTTGGGAGGGGCACGACACTAGTCAGCAGGAGGGTAACATGTAAAGCTTTTTCCATCCCCAGTCAGCAGGACTCTCTGCTTCTGGCTGACACTGGGTTGCTTGACCCCATATGCAGCCTGCCTGATATGCAGCACTTTTAGTGTGTTGAAGCAGAGCTGCTCTTGTTGGAGGAATGGCTTCATATGGCCTCTGCTTTCGGGCAAACATGTCAAGTCTAGCCTCATCTACACTAACAGCTGTGCTTGATCAATCATACAGCAGGACCACAAACTTCTCAAGGATCTCCAGGTCACTATCAGTTACAACAGGAGGGTATTGACTTAGTTTGCTGAAGATGAGAGAGGCCTCAGGGAAAATGTCCCAGGTTTGCCAGGCCGTCTTTTTGCCTCTGTTGCGAAAGGCTGATACAGTATCACAACCTGTAAAGGCGTGAAAGAATAGAATGCCTTTGGTCTTAACCGGCCCAATAACATGATACAGGTCATGAACACCAATCCACCGTAGGCTCGCACCATGCCCAAATGCAACCCACAGCTGCTGGAGACCAAGATCCTGGAGGGATGGGAAGATGCTCAATGCTATAACAAGAATATCAGTGTCATTGGCTTTGATCATTATGGATTTGCTGCCCTCCTCTGTGGCATGTTTGGCATGTACAAAGATGCGGCTATCAGCTTCCTCATGGAAACATTTGTCTAGACGATCGAGACAGGTTTCAGATGTACTCAAGACATCGGGTCCCTTGGTTACAACAAATATGTTTGGCACAGTCATTTGAGCAATCTTGTCAGCCAGAAAGTGGAAGAGGTCTGTTTTGTTATCATTATGACTCAGGAAATTGCGCCAATTTGATGGAACTTTATTCTTGTTTGTCACTTGGCGTCGACCTCTCTGGCCTCGTTTAGATCTTGTTTCCATTTTCAGGCTTGATGGATTGTACACATCAAACACAATATGTGTGCTCTTGTACTTCATGGCATAAGCATGTATACTGGGTAAAACATCCAGTGCTGCATAGTCCTCAAATGTCTTCGATGTTTTTGGTGGTAGAGTATGGACCACAGCTGAACCATCTATGATGATGACTTCAGTGTCTGGCTCTTTTTCTGGGAATGTGATGTAGGTTTCAAGGATGGAGGCCAGCTGCGATTTCTGGCAAGCATAAAGTTTTCCACCATCAGGGCTGATTCTCATGTTGGAAGAACTCTGCAGGTCACATTCTCTGCTCTGACAGGAGATAAAGAGTTTAGAGAATAGTTGGCAATCCTCCTTCACCAACTTCTGCTTTGATGCCTCAACAGTAGCAGTTTCTTGGCTGAAGAAGTCAACTCTATTTCTCTTGATTGGATCATAGAAAGTGGTTGGGTTCTCTTGCAGACCTTTTGCAAAGTCCTGGGCTTTTGTCTGCTGTCTTAAGGTGTGTCTGTGGGAGTTCAGCAGAGCTTGGATTTGCAATATCTCTTGTGTCTATAGAATACAGATCACGACTCTCTTCTTCAAATGGATTGCCTAGGTTTTGCAGACAGACAGTTTCTTGACCCTCTCCAGGAATGTCTTTTGAACTTGAGGAGTCTGCTCATGGTGGACTGTTTTTTTTTGTGCTTCTATGGTTTGTACTTCAGTTTCATATAGTGACACCAGATAACCTAACCTCAGGGCCAGCAACCATCCATCTCCTCAGGGCAGATGGATTCTTGTGAGACCAATAGCTCCATCGTCAGCCTTGATGATGGCATTTGCTTGCTCATGGGCTTGATCAAGGGCAAGTGCAGAGAAATTGCGACGGGTTTTGTGGACAACAAAGTTGCCACACCTGAACTCCTGAGCCAGTTCTGGGTGTTTTTTGTCCAGAGATAACATGTCCCTGAGGTGGATGGGAAGCCAGCGAGCATAGTTGGTGTTGTTGTTGGCAAAGAAGTATGGAATCAGCTCACTCAGTGCCTCACAGTAAAGACTAAAATTAGCCTCACGGAATGATCTAATTAGCAAGAAGATCACCAGTTCCATGGAAAGAATCAAGTGCCAGTATTGAAACTGTGGACTTTCTTCTTTGCGTCTTTCACACCACTCTTCAAAGCCCAACCTTTCTTCACTGTTATCTGCCCTCTCTTGGCAGTAATCAGTGTATGCTGCCTTCAAGAGCTTACCTGATGCATTTGATGTGTTCTGGTGACACTGGCAACTGACAGAAATGAATCTGCAGTGCCAGACGAATCCACTCCTAAGGCAACTGTCCATCCACTACCCTGAAGAAGAGTGCCAAGGGACTTGAGTGCTGCCATTTCAATATGGAGACCCCAAACATGACAAGATACTGGTCTTCTCCATATTGCTCTGGCCAGTGCCACTGCACTTGCTTTGCAAGAGCATATATTGGCTGGTCAGCTGTGATGACAGGTACTTGACCTGGGTTAAGGTATGCCACTATATCCTGCACTTTCTCCATCACGTGCTTGACGGTAGCAACAGAGTGGGCTTGGTCTCTGAGGAGTGGCAACAGTGATGTGATGCTTACATTAAATTCTGGGCTCCTCTTTAATGAAACATGATGTGCTGACCATGTAAGGTTCACTGCATCATCGATTCTTTTCCACAACTGTTACTTTCTCTAGCCACTCATACTCAATAAGTTGTGGTCTAAAGACATTGGTGTCGGGGTTTGGCATAGGGGTATTTGGTAAAGGATTATTTTTCTTGAAAAAAGCAGGGTGGATGTTGGTGAAAGAGTCAGGAAGTTCTGGAATAGACTTGACTCTTTCTGGACCAAACCTAAGCTGCCGACGCTCCTCACCACTGCTTTCCTTTGTCGGATGCTGAAATACAGAGACACTGGTGCCATGGAATGATGTTGTAGCAGTTGTTGCAGAAGGATTGTGGTCAATGTTGTCCATGACAGCAGTGGTAAACAGCCCTTTCCGTAGCACCGGTGGACAGACCACATCCTCCTCAACATACTTGCTTACTGTGGCATCTCCCAATTGAGCTGATATCTCCAGCACCCGGTCATATGAGATACTCATACCATGTTCATGCAGCATTTCAACCAGGCTTCTCTTCCTGGTTTTGGTGAACACAGACATACCAATGTATACTGGAAATGGAGTTTCTCTATCTTTGGAATGTCTGTGGGCAGCTGCTCCCTCTTTGTACCGGGAGAAGCAGTTGTACTGCAACAGTTGCGCAATAGCCTGGGCAGTCTGTGAAGTGCCAAATCTCAGCTGCGATTTGATGTCGGCTCCATGTTCTACCATACCAACAAATTGCAGGAGAGATGGGGGGATGGCCTCTTTGATACATCCCTCATGGAATGTTCCATGAAATCTGGACTGATGATCCAGAATATGCCTTCTCAGGATTTTTGCAGCCTTGGCCATGATAAGTGCCTCTGAGTCTTCAGACGCTTGAGAGAGAGCCAAGCCAACATCTTTCTGGAAAGCCAGGAGCACATCTCTGCCCTGTTTGTGAGCCATGAGTTCAAGGATCTCAGCCAACAGCTTTTCCTTTAGTCTAATAGAGTTAACTGTAGGGGAATGTACACCCAGTTGATCTAGACGCTGCTGGTACAGGTTGCACATATCTGCGAGACGGAAGGCGGAAGGACCATCAGAATTGAGACTGGTTTCAACAATATAGGTGACCAGTTCAGAAAGAGCCGTAGGAAAGATGGCTGGTTGAACCGTTTCACTCTGTGACTCTTCTCAAGCCTTCTGAGGTGGAGTTTCTCTCTGTTGTAAAGATGAATGAGACACAAATGATGGTATTTCAGCTCCTGTGCATCAGCACCACTTAGTTGAGCCAATAATTTACCATCATTCAATGTTTGTGCACATTCATTTAGTCTGTCATTCAGGTGCATTGTCATTACCTGATGTAGGTCAGATTCAGGAGATATATTATCACAAAGAAAGCAAACCTGATCATCTAGACTTTTCTGCATCATGGTTCTGCGATGCTTTGTTTGGCCTTCATCTGTCTCACTACATTGAGCATCGGATTGTTGCTTCTGGGCACGAAGTAACTTTGTGTTGTTGAAACAAAGTCAACAATTGTAGTGATACTTCGCTTGGTTCCTTCTCAAAGTAGCTTCTATACCACCACCTTCATCCAGTCGTTCCAGGTCCAGGGTCATTGGCATTTTCTTGATCTTGTGAAAGAGTGGAATGTTGGTGGCAATCATTTTATAGCCATCATGTTGAGAAACATGATGGGTAGGTGGTGATTGGAGGGGTTCCTTTGTGTCTGTCTGACAAAGACAACATTTCATCCAATCAGTTGGCCTCTTGGCTGACATGGGATTTTCATTTTCCATTTTGGGGGTTTGTTGTCTGATTAAGGCCGAGGGGTTATCCTTTTACCACCTCAATCATAGACATAGTACATATTCAGGCATGGGATACAACTAGGTTCGGGTCACCTACACCTACCCCGATCATTCATCCAGTGCCATTTAAGTCCTGTGTGATCTGTACACCTTCCAAGTAAGCATACATGAACAAGTCATGTATCGCTTACCCTTGGCTCAGCTCTCCCGCGCTGGCACAACCTGTCAATTCAGGTGCGGCTATCTAACTACATCTATTACTAGCTAATTGATGAGCATTTGGGACACTAAACTTAGCTCTACTATTACTACTAGTCAAGAACTACAGTGTAAGCAAAACTAGATCAGCTGACACTGAACCCCATGCTGAGTTCCACAGCAGTGAAGTCACTAGTGTGCCCTGGTTGTGTAATGACGTTCACTCTATTAAACAAAACCTTCCTTAACACATTAAATTGAGCTCTTACAGAAATGGTGGCCATCTTGAAAATGGTCGCCAATTTGAATTTTTGAGTAGCACACACATTTTGCCATGAGAATGTTCCTTGAAAAATATTTATACCAAATTTAATGATAGCATCACCATTTGAAAAATGTATGTAAGGATTCAAGAGAAATGGCGGCCATCTTGAAAAATGGTTGCCATCTTGAATTTTTGAGGGACCAGCACCGTTTTACAAAAAACAGTATTTTCACAAAATGTTATGCCTACATCACTGTTTGAACGATTGACATAATGAGCATTTGACAGAAATAAAGGCCATCTTGAAAAAATGGCCACCATGTTGAATTTTTGGGTGGCCAACGCCTTTTTCCCAAAAAGTGACCCTTAGAGAGTATCTGTGCCAAATTTCATGCTTCTATACCAATTTGAACGATTCTCTTGAAATATGCCATTAATCTGCTGTACTAAGCAGGGTTCAGCAGGAAGCAGCAGGGTTCCGCAGGAAGCAGCAGGGTTCAGCAGGAAGCAGCATGACATTGCAGGGCACCGCTGAGCTCAGCAGGGAGTGCAGCAGGACCACGGCGACAGCTGCAACCAGGATCTTGGTGCCAACGTTCTCCAAGGAAATACGCTGGGGGAAAAAACATAAGGACTCTGGGGAGTAAACTCCCCAGAAGCTAGGATTAGTAACAAGCATTTCTGGGACGGGATACACACAAATAGTAATAGTAATAGTAATAGAAAGGGAGAAGAGAGAGCAGCTCATTGTGTCAAAGGAAGGAAGTCCCCTGGCAGTCTAGAACTATAACAGCGTAACTAAGAGAGACAGGTCATAAGGAGAGGTAGCTTTTTCGGGCTTCGAACTCTCCCCCTGCCCGATCGGGCTTGGCTGGCCTGCCTCCCTCTACTTTGTTATGTATTATTAATCTAACAATTATGAAGAGAAGCAGGTGGGCCAGTTAGCTGAACACTGCAACTCCTCACTCCCTAACTATAAGCTTTATCAAATAGAAGGGTTTTAAGTTCATTCTTGAAAGTGATTACAGTTTCTTCCCCCCGAACCCAGATTGGGAGCTGGTTCCATAGGAGAGGAGCCTGATAACTAAAGGCTCTTGCTCCCATTCTACTTTTAGAGACTCTAGGTACCACAAGTAACTCTGCATTCTGGGAGCGCAGTGCTCTAGTGGGACAATAGGGTATTAGGAGCTCTTCTAGATATGATGGTGCTAGACCATTTAGAGCTTTGTAGGTCAAGAGAAGGATTTTAAACTCAATCCTGGATTCAACAGGAAGCAAGTGCTGAGAAGCTAATACAGGAGAAATATGATCTCTTTTCTTAGTTCTTGTGAGAACATGCGCTGCAGCATTCTGGATCAGCTGGAGAGTCTTAAGGGACTTATTTGAGCAACCTGACAGTAGGGAATTACAATAGTCCAGCCTGGACGTAACAAATGCATGGACTAGTTTTTCAGCGTCGTTTTGAGACAGGATATTCCTAATTTTGGCAATGTTATGAAGATGAAAAAAGGCTGTTCTTGAGGTTTGTTTTAGATTGGCATTAAAGGATATATCCTGATCAAAAATAACTCCTAAATTTCTGACAGTAGTGCTGGAGGCCAGGGCAATACCATCCAGAGTAGCTATGTCTTTAGATAATGAGGCTCTGAGGTGTTTAGGGCCCAGTACAATAACTTCAGTTTTGTTAGGGTTTAACATCAGAAAATTATAGGTCATCCAGGATTTTATATCTTTAATGCACGCTTGAAATTTAGCTAGCTGACTGGTTTCGTCTGGTTTGATTGACAAGTATAATTTGGTGTCATCCGCATAACAGTGAAAGTTAATTGAGTGTTTCCTAATAATATTGCCTAGAGGAAGCATATATAAGGAGAATAGAATTGGTCCAAGCACTGAGCCTTGAGGAACCCCATGGCTAACTTTAGCGTACTTGGAGGATTTATCATTAACATTAACAAATTGAGATCGATCAGAGAAATAGGACTTAAACCAGCTTAGAGCAATTCCTTTAAAGCCAACCAAGTGTTGAAGCCAACAGGATTGAATGGTCAATAGTGTCAAATGCAGCACTAAGATCTAGTAAAACAAGAATGGAGAATGAAGTCCTTTGTCTGCAGCAGTTAAAAGGTCGTTAGTAATTTTCACCAGTGCCGTCTCTGTGCTATGATACTTTCTAAATCCTGATTCCTGGTCTTGGATAGAAAGGGAAGGTTAGATATAGGTCTATAGTTTGCTAAGACCTCAGGATCGAGGGTGTTTTTTTATCACAGCTACTTTAAATGACTGCGGTACATAACCTGTTAATAAGGACATATTGATCATATCTAGTAATGAAGTGTTTACCACGGGTAACGCTTCTTTGAGTAATCTTGTTGAGATGGGGTCTAAGAGACAGGTAGATGGCTTAGCTGAGGATATCTTTAACATTAATTGTTGAAGGTCTATAGGATAAAAGCAGTCTAAGTATATGTCGAGACTAGTCGTTATTTCTAGTGACTCTGCGTTTAAAGGTGAACCGTTAGAAGTTGAGGGCAAAAGGTGACGGATTTTATCTCTAAGTGTTGTAATTTTATCATTAAAGAAGCTCATGAAGTCATCACTACTCAGAGCTAGAGGAATAGATGTCTTAGTAGAGCTGTGGCTATCTGTCAGTCTGGCTACAGTGCTGAAAAGAAACCTTGGGTTGTTCTTGTTTTCTTCTATTAGTGATGAGTAATAGTCTGATCTGGCCTTTCTTAGGGCCTTCCTATAGATTTGGAGACTTTCTTGCCAATCCAAACGGGATTCTTCCACTTTTGTGGAACGCCACTTACATTCGAGGTTTCGCGAGATTTGTTTTAATTTGCGAGTTTGGGAGTTATACCAAGGTGCTAATTTCCTTTGCTTCATCATCTTCTTTTTCAGGGGGGCAACGGAGTCTAAGGTCGTAGCACCGTCTACAAATGTATCAATTTGGGGACTGAGGTTAACATAGAGGTCCTCTGTTATGTTAAGGCATGACATAGAGTCGAATGGATACATTGGAGATATTGGAATATCTTCTTTAAATTTAGCTATAGCACTGTCAGATAGGCATCTGGTGTAGAAGCTTTTATCTAATTTAAGGTAGTAAGAATTCGAAAGTGATTAAAGAATGATCTGATAATACCGAATTCTGCGGAAATATTATTAAATCCTCAATTCCAATACCATATGCCAGCACAAGGTCAAGGGTGTGGTTAAAACAGTGCGTCGCCTTGTGCACACTCTGACTGAAACCGATTGAATCCAGTAATGAGTTGAAAGCAGTACTAAGGCTATCATTGTCAACGTCCACATGAATATTAAAATCACCTACAATAAGTATTGGGTCTGATTTAAGGACTAAACATGATAAAAATTCTGAGAATTCAGATAAAAATTCAGAATATTCTATCTCATGATGAAAAAGTAGAGACGATTGTAGACGAAAATGAAGAGAGATTTTATCTTAGTTTTTATTTTATGCAAAACATTTTAGTCTCGTCTTTTTTCGTCAACAATAATGCATGTTAATTTAGTCTTAGTCAGCGTTTTTGGACATCGGCGCAGTCTCGTCATTGTCTCGTCTTAGTCATGGAAAAAAAGGTTGTTGACGAACATATTTAGTCTCGTCTCGTCTGACGAAATTAACACTATGTTTTTGTCCCTTTTTTTGTCATGTTTTTGTTACTTTTTTCGACTTTTGACACACATTTTTTTACTACCACCACCACTACCACCAACCTCTAACCACTATAGTTTTATGTTTTTTGGGGGGAATTCATGGTCAATAAACCTTGTTTATATGAAATTATACCTAATTGTGAGTTAAAGGTCCAGTGTGTAACGTGTTTAGTTGTTCATTATCAAAATATGTGTTGCCCGTTCACAGACGTGTCCTTTTTCATGAATATTTACCACCACCATCAATTCCAAGTATTCCTTTTGGCTTGAAATTTTACATTTGCATTCGCATGAAAATGGGTAGACGCTCCATATTTATGTGCCATCTTGAAATACGTTAGCTGGTAAGGGACATACAGGACATGCTGTTCCGCCTTTCGCGTTTTCGCTGTCACATGATAAACTCACATGTGTTGCTAATGCTGCTATGGGTATTGTAGCTTCCCAGCCCCGGCAAGTTTGAGGAAGGAAACATGGAGGACCACACATATTCAAAATCCAAATTTCAGGAACAGGAGTCTTCTTCTGCTGTAATCAAGCTGTAATACGTACTTTGAACTGCGTGGTGTGAGAGAGTTGATTGCGATATATGATCTCAACGCTAGATGGGAGAAGTTCCTACACATTGGAGAAATTCTGAATTATTATGACTAAAATTAGAAGAATATACGGTGATGGATAATCAGAGACTCATGTATGTCAAAGTTTAGTCCGTTTTTATTTCAAATGCTATAAAATTGAATAAAACACTCAAAATTCAATGAAAGTAGCGAGCATTAATTATACTTGCGAAGAGTGTTGTAGGGAAGCAGCCATGTTATTTTTGGGTAATTTGGTTAAAAAGAAACCCATATTTCCGATATAGAGATTTGAAAACGGGGTCAAATTTGAGGATTGAGACAACATGTGCAGGCTATTGATTTCCCTGTATCCCAGCTGTATTTGTTTATCAATGCTGCGTGTTCAGAATGTTGTTGATTAGCACAATAAAAAAGCCTGGCAACCCCTAACTCAATATGCTGACTTGATGATCATGTGCAAATGAAAAGCTGTTGTTCAAAAAAAAAACTTTCTCAGGTGCTGGATCAAAACATCAAACTAACTCAAGAAGTATGCAGGAAAAATATCTGCACATTGTATTTAAAGCTCCTGAAAAAATGAGATGCTTTCATGCCTTCTTCTCATCTTGCATTGACTACCGTACCACACTTTTCTACAGTATGGATCCTCTTCAGTCAATCCAGAACACTGCCGCAAGGCTACTTTCAAGGTCAAATAGACGGTTTCACATAACCAACAGCTCGCTCTCTGAAATCCAATATATTAAATGTACTGTCTATTTCACTCATACGGTTCTGGACCCGTGGTGATCAATCTTTTGAGTCCGTAGCACCTAAACCTTGGAATGCTCTGCCTCCACCCTTACAATCTGCTGTTTCTGTGGATTCTTCTAGAAATCAGATAAAGACATTTGGTTGTCCTGTGTGCATCTGGTCTGCACTTGATGTATTGTGTAGTTTTAATTCTGTATCATGTTCTCATTATGTTGTTTATTTGTTCTGTTATAACCCTTGTGTTGCCTTCCCGTCGACCATTCACTTATTGTGGTCAGCTTTGCCTCTCTATAAAGCATACAGTTAAAAAATGATCACCCAATTCTGTGCTACATCTTCTTAGCCACCTTCATTCCAACTTATTACCACTAGTTTTATACTTATTTTTGGAATTCATTGTCAATAACCTCATTTTTTTAGTTAACCCAGGCAGATTGGGCTGGGTTTACCCGGAGAAAACATGATCATTTTATCTTCTGTGATCTTGTATTTTGTGTTATGCTCCCTCATGTCGGTGAAGGCGCTTTAGAAACAAATTTTACTTTACTAAAATTTATTTTACTAAAATTTACTAAAAAGCAATAGATTACACATGACTAATTACTTTAAAAAAAAGTAATGCCTTACTTTACTACATTACTCACTGCTGAAAGTAATTAGTTACACTTCTAGTTTACTAGTTACTAGTTTTGGATTACTCCGTAACATCACCTGAGATGCACCATAACTTATTTGTCAAATACCATATAAAGTTAAACCTCATGTATGCCCAGATCAACACAAACCCTTATTATAATGAGGACATACACAAGAGCTCTCTTTTATGCTCTTTAATACCACAGAGCTGACAACAAAGCTGTGACCCAAACCTGAAGGACTGCATGTACAATGAATGTCTCAACTGCAAAGTAAGGGACTTTCCAGTTGCAACCGAGATGGATTTGCAAGCGTTTGTTTTCACACTGTGGACAACAGAGACTGTTCTCAGAGAGAAAAAGTACAAGGAAGGGTCTGTCAAAACAACAGTGAAAAAGACGATGGAGACAAGTTGTAATGTAAACTGCCTTTGCACAACAAGATAGACCCTGGGGTGTCAATGTTATAATACCAAAACCTTTACCTTTGAGGTTCAGACAACAGCACCCACAGCGGAGGATAACAGTCAGAACCTGACCGAAATTTCTTAGCAAAACGCTGACATCATTGGCCAGTGGTGTGCTCTAAAATATGATGATGTATCCTGGAATTATTCAAGAGGTGATGGAAACTCATGTTGAAGTAAAATGTATGCACCAGATTGGAGTCAATCGCTTTTTCGAATGATCCCTCCTCCAACTTTTGTGACCTCACGACAAGATCATGTGGAGATAGACAGAGAGAGAGATGTGATCCAAGAGCTCAGAAATGTGAACTGTCTGAAATCAAAAGAAACCCGAAAAGACAAAAGATACTGGAAGATGAATTAGACTAAGAGTAATTAAATAAGCGAATAACATTATCTCACATTCCGTTCACTGTTCAGGTCACCACTTCAGGCTGCGGCGGACAGTAACGTTACACATCGCGGATAAAATTGTTCGTAAAAGTCGTTATATTGTTTTGGGGATAATGACATGGCTGGATAGCCAGCTTGTCTTGATGTTCAACATACAGTCAGGTTAGTTTTACGGATTGCCAACTGTACACAATGTGATTGACTTTGGATCTTGCTAGCATAGCGTTAGCTCTCAGGCTTGTAGCTGAGCAGACTATAAATATCTCCCGTTGCTAAGGGAGGCAAGTCATATCTAAGGTCCTTCCTATTTCCTGGAGGAGTGAACAACAATTGTATTGCATAAGAACCTTATAGGATGGGAATGATTGTTCCAGGTATTAGTCAAACCGTCAGGCGTAACCAGGAAAACTGAGTTAATTTTTTGTAAAAACTCTAATTGAAATATAAACTAAAAAATATGTTATTTTGCAAGTGACCATGGTACCATGGGACTTTGGCGGAGGCAACCATAGCAATCGGTTTGAAAGCTTACAATATAACCACTTTATATGCCCAAATGTTACTAGTAAATAAATATACAAAGCTCACGACTGAAAGGGAATAGGATGAAAGTAATATGACATATCATACAAATTTTTATTTATTCTTTTATTTAATTTCAAGGTTTGGATATCTGATAGATTAACTGTTATAATAAATCTACATTGCGAAGCAACATTTACTGTATTTGCACTGAATTGGAAATAATAATTTACAAAAATACACTGAAATACAAGGCTGTAGAGAACAGAGCACTATTGCAGACTTATTTACTAAGGTTTTAGCTACATTATATTAATATAGTAATATAGACGTAATGTGGGCCAGTCTAAGGCATGAAACTCCAGGGCTGAAAATGAGTCCCACTCCGGTCCTACTCGTCAAAAGCGTCATTTGGTCAGGTGCCTTTGGCGTTTGTTACTGACGCCAAAAGTCTCCTTTAGGGTTATATTTAGACGAGCTTGGTCGGGACTCATGGCGTCACTATTTGACACTCTCGGGACTCATGTCTAGCCCCCTACACGTAGCAGAGGATCTAACCTGGAGCCAGCACACCTCCCACACCATTAAAAAAGCCCAGCAGAAAACGCAATGGGCTCCCTCAGGAACTTCTGACAAGATTCTACCGTTGCACAATTGAGAGCACCATGCCATACTGCAGGCACCGTGTGGCACTCCAGCTGCACAGCAGCAGAAAGAAAGGACCTGCAGCGGGTTGTCAAGACGGCTGAGAGGATCATTGGCTCCCCCCTACCAAACCTGAGTAAAATATACTCAAGCCGTCTTATCACACAGGCCACAAACATCAGGCAGGACACCTCACACCCCGGACACTTCCTGTTCACCACCCTCCCCTCAGTCAGACTGAGAACCCCCAGCACACACACTATAGATTCCGGAACAGCTTCTTCCCCAGAGCTGTGAACACACATCATACACACATCCACACATACTAACATGAAAACATACACACATCCCTTGCCCCCTCAGTGCAATCAGACTCTGTGCAATAACAACTGTGTTTACTGTTTTCTAGCTATTTATTGAAAACATAGAATGAATGTGTATGTGCGAGATGAAGTGTATGTGCAAGCTGTGCTTGGGTGAGAATGTGCTGGTGTATGTTTGTGTGTATATATATATATATACACACAAACATCATTCCAGTGAGCTGTCACCAATATAAAACCAAGTATAGCTTAATTAGCCCTTTCACTCCCTCTACTTTAACTTGTCATGTTCATAATCATAACAGAAGAAAGTATCCTCTCTTTATTTTCTGTTAAAATAAGCAGAGCCACATGATGTTTATTAGTATTAACTTTTTTTAGTGGTAAAATGTACACATACTAATGAGTATGTACTAAGGTGCAGTAGGTAATTAATCGGTAACAACCTGATCTTTTTATTTTATTTTATCAATGTATTTGACAGGGACAATACATGTGGCATTGTCACATTTTAATTTTATTTTCTATATTGATGATTCATTTCCGGGATTGTTCAGGTGTCGCCTGAAATTCTGCCGGATGTTCCTAATTTTCGGCCGGATGTCCGTCACCTTCCGCTTTCTTTGTGTTGCCGTTCTAAACTCTGGTGGATTTATGGGGACTATGGTTAACTGCTCCTCAGATCTCTGCAGGGTAAATCCAGACAGCTAGCTAGACTATCTGTCCAATCTGAGTTTTCTGTTGCACGACTAAAACAACTTTTGAATGTACACGTTCCACCAAAACAAGTTCCTTCCAGAGGCTATTTTGCAGAGGCACCCTGGTTCCATCCGGCATTTAGCGCTGCTCGAGATGACTGTGATTGGTTTAAAGAAATGCCAATAAACCAGAGCATGTTTTTCTACCATCCCTGAATGCTGTATGGACTAGCCAGACCCACCTCTCCAGCGCTGTGGAGGAAGGTCTGGCAATGCAAGACTAGGGGTAGGCTGACGTTGAAAGTGCAGTGTAAAGGAATGGCCTATGCACACGAGACCTCATCTTGCATCTTCTACTGCTAAAGTGTAATAATTGCAGAGGTCATCGGTGATAATATTTCCCTGCAAACTTGCAAAAAACTTTTTACATGTGTGCATGTTAAAGGGAGGGGTGGACGTTTCTCCCTCAACATGTCTGTGAAGGTTCTCAGTCATCCAGCTCATAGTTATCCAGGGAAGGGTTAAAATGAAACGAACTGAAGAATTCGAGCACCTTTGACCAAGTCCAGTTGCCCTTGATTGTAACCCTTCCCTGGATTGTGCCTCAACACTGGTGAAGGTTGGTGTATATAGTATCTACTGTATGCATGTAAAGTACTTGTGCAGACACTAGTATACACACTCTTCCATTTTCTTGCTCTCTCACACTGATGTGCTCACACACGCTAATTCACACTCACAGTTTGATGAGCGCATGATGTGTGAGACCTGCCAGTGACCCAGAAGAGTGAAGTGAAGCACTCTGACAGAGTCAGTGTGTGTCATTGTATGCACACTGTGTGTGTGTGTGTGTGTGTGTGTTTTGGATGCGATTCCGAATAAGCATTTGAAGGCAGAGGGGGCTGAACAAAATTTTACCGTCCTCTCCAAAAAAACCTCACTCACTGTCACACACACACACACACACACACACACACACACGCACATATGCATACACGCACTCACACACACAGAGGTGACATCTGGAGAGTTTCTGCCTCACTGCTATTGTTGCTCTCCTGGTTGGCTGACATCTCTTGCTCTCTCTTTGCTTTATTTTCCTCTTTTGAAATAAAAAGCCCTGTGTGTTCAGCTGTTAGTGTTAATGTGCTAATGTATTATAATGCCCTAGACAAGTGATCTCCTTAATTTATTTATGTGCCATTAGCTGGTACTAATTAAGGAGCTGTAAAAAGTTGTTAATGTGCCAGTCGCCCATATTTGTGTCACCTTCAATTACATATTCAGACCACTGAGCCATGTGTGTGTACGCATGTTTCTGCACATACTCAAGAAAGGACAAAAATAAACTTTCTTAACACATGGGAGTAGTCTCCCATTGCCGGACCTATCTCCACAACACAGTGCAGTAAGGTCTGGCTACACCACACATACATTCTGGCATAGTTTAAAAAAAAATGCTCTGGGTTGCTTTCATTTCTTGAAACCAATCACAATCGTCTTGGGCAGAGCTAAGCTCCAGACGCAGCAACGGTTGCTCTGCTAAATAGTCTCGGGAAGAAACTTTGTGTAGCTTGCTAACTAGAAGGTTGTTGTTGTTTCCCCATAGCAAAGGGATTTTGAGAATGGAAACACACAGAGAGCAGACAATGTCAGGCTTTATCCTGGAAATGTACTTCCATTGGTCCAGACTACATGGTAGTTACAGCAGCCAGTGTCTCAAACCAATCAGATAGAATGACATACTCTCATAAATTTGCATGTGTGTGTGTGTGTACAGTATTGAAATTCTTACCATGGCATGTTAGATAATACTGTTTTAGGACATTTCCTTCCCAGATCACATTCACCGTCTTACTTTATCTGCATTTAACCAAAACCACACTATCTCTCCCTAACCTTACCAAAGGGTTTAAGTAGCCTAATGTGTATTTGCAAACATAAGAGGCAAAACAATTTTGTAATACATTAATGCAATTTTGAGGAGACAGGGTTGATTATAAGTTTGATTTGGTGGTTTCCTTATACAGGTGTGTGTTTATGTTGTAGTTTAAAGCTTTACTGTGTAAATGTTTTGATATAAATAAACGTCTGTTACATTCAAGCCATTGCCAAATGAGTTGCTACAAAGCTGATTAAGACTATCAGCTCCACACAACTCTCTCTGGATTTCTCAGTATGACTATGTTTACAAAAATGTGTCGTTTACTTTTGTGCGCAGAAACTCGGGTGAAGATAATGACCTTTCTGAAGAGTCCATCATGTTTTTTTAATCCTCTGTGTCCTCCTTGGCTACTAGCAACTGTGTGGAGGAATCTCTCTGGTGTTAAATCTCAATTCTAAATAACACCCTTGGGCCCTAATGTAATGCATGCACCTGTGTACCTTTAGTAGGTATACAGCATCAACTGTACCCAGGTGAGGTTTACATGGTCCTGGAATAATCAGCGTAACCACACCATTCACTAATGTATTGTCAAGTACAACAGATCCACTCCAAACACTTGATGTAAACTCAAGTGTTTCTCTGCCTGTGAAGTGTTTTCTCTGCTGGAAACAGCAGTGTGGGAGAAATGGGATTCTTCATCCAAAACTCCTACAAGATTCATTTATTACCTGCAGTTCAACCAATTTATCCCAGAATGCAGAGCAAGCGCACACTAAAAGGTCTAAAACACATTTTTGTTGTTGATTGTCTTCCTTTAGTGCCTGTAGTTTATTTGAAATGTTTAGAAATTAAATCCAGAAGAGTCATATTGACAAAGTGCCATAGTTGAGGGGAGTGAGGTAGGGTGTCTGTTTATTTCAGAAAGTGGTGGGCAAATAGAGCCATTGTAATGGGGGTAAGTCTGCTCTTTGTCACATGTTGTGTGAAAAAAAATGTTATTAAAGGTCCACTTTATATGTCCTGAGGGTAGAGCAAAGAGCATGTAATCATTAAAATCAACAGGATTATCTCATTGGAGGAATGCATATGGGGACCACGAGTTAAGTGCATTGATTTCTGTAGATATGGTATTTTTAGCTTTATAGTGGAACTAAAAGAAAGGTCAGGCATAATGGGATTCGCCACCGCAGCAAGCCCAGTATCCCTGCAAATTATCGATTATTGGGTAGTCTCGCACTGCCAGACCTTCCTCCACAGCACTGCGAAGGAAGGTCTGGCTAGTCCACACAGCATTCCGGGATGGGAGGAAAACGTGCTCTGGTTTATTGGCATTTCTTTAAACCAATCACAATCACCTTGGGGGGCGCTAAGCCTGGACACAATGACTATGCCGTTGCAAAATAGCCTTGGGAAGGAACTTGTTTTGGTGGAACATGTGTACGTTCAAAGGTTGTTTTAGTATGACAGAAAACTCTGATTGGACAGATAGTCTAGCTAGCTGTCTGGGTTTACCCTGCAGAGATCTGAGGAGCAGTTAACCATAGTTTAAAATGCCAAGACAAAGAAAGCGGAAGGTGAGGGACATCTGGCGAAATTTCCGGCACCACCTAAGCAATCCCAGAAATGGAACATCGATATAGACTACTATTGGGCAACTCTGCACTTCATGATTTAGGTCCAATGCCAACTTTTGGTACGGGTGAAGGAAGTTGTGTGCCATTTATTTAGCGGGGGGGGAGGGGGGAAGATGGGAACGTAGTACATTTGACTTTCTTGCCAGAGACCAGTGTTTGCATCTCGTCACAGATCTACAATTAATGTTTGTTAGTTAATGTTTGTCCTTTTTCATGAATTGTCACCACAATTTTATAACCTGTGACCAGCGTAAGTGTTTATTGGGCCAGTGTGGTGTAGTGCATTCTGGTTGTAGTGGAATTTCGTAAAACAGTTGACCCTGAAATATGTTTCTGAAAACAACATAGATGAGGAAAAGGCAATGCAGTAACAAAATATTGCACTGTCTAGTTTTACAAGTTTCATCAGCCTCTGTTTTTGCCAAACATGAAACAGTATGGCACCCATTTCCTGTCCACAAACTGTAGAGTGCACTGAAATATGATTCTGAAAACATTTTAAGCAAGAAATAGGCAATACAGTAACATTATCTTGGTTTATATTTGATCAGCACTGTCTAGTTTTACAGTTTCATCTGAGTTAGGTCTGAGTTTGAGAGAGAGACAGAGAGAGAGAGAGAGAGAGAGAGAGAGCGAGTCTGTATATGGAGGTACAGTCTGTAGTTGAAGTAACAGCCCCAGGGCCAGCAGAAAAACTCCAGGTGACGTGTTTTGGGTGAAACGAGCCACTTTTAGTTATTCTGCTGGCCTGTGAGTAGGGGGATCTGGACACTCGTAAGATTGAGGAAAGTTTAACATAGTTCATTAATAAAGTACACATACTACTATTATTATGATACACATTGGAGCGTGTAAAATATAAAGTTGGTTGAATATCGGCAATATTGCAGAAACTCCCCACAGATGTTCTTTAGAGCTTTGGTACAAATGTAATCTAACTATTTACAGACATTTTATGTGTGATATAATAAAAAGCTATATAAAGTAAGTGAAAGTGTGAAGCATTAAAAACAATGTGTGTTTTGTTCTGTTAAGTATAAGTTATTGATTGCGTGCAAGTAAAAGAAAACTAGTTACGAGTTGCAACCTGCATGTATGATTTTCAAATTGTGGGTCATGCCTAGCCTCGTGAGACCGTCCTGATCTCGCGAGCTCCAGTTTTCAACTCGCAGATCAGTCTGGCATCTTGAGGCAGAGAAAATTTGGAGCCGTTCGCCAAACGACCGGGCCAATCAGCGTTGGTTTTGAGGTGGGTTAGTTGGCGATAGACAGATGGTTTATCCAATCAGCTAACCAGTATTTTCAGACAGCGGTAGCCCTAATTCTGTTAGCCACTCGCTAATGCTTTTTTTTCTCTTGGATCCTTCTTTTGGAATATGGTCCAGTAACCTGAAATGGTGCCTTTGATTCCTAAATTCTCGTTACACAAACAGCAAATATCCTTTAACGACATGTTGCTTGCTTGCAAGAGCTAACGAGCTATGCTTTGCCTGCAGCAGCAGGGGCGGGCTTGTGGTTGTATTTCCATACGCTTCGTGGATCTGATTACTTGATTTGGCCCGTCTATCACCAACATAGGTGATGGTTCATCCAGTCAGCTAACCAGTATTTTCGCCCCTTCCCAAAAGTTCTCCAACGGAAAGTTCCCAGATGGATATGCCGAGCAAATGCAAAGCAATCCATCTGGTGGAGTCAGGTTAGGTCATGCCAGCATAGGGAAGGCCTTTTTCCTCATTGGCCCCATGCTGTCTTGTATAAAATTCCAGAAATTACTCAAACAAGGAAAACTCCAATGGCGAACATACAAAGTGTTGAACTTTTTTTTTTAAACAAACAATAGTAAGACTGAATATGATACTGAATGACATGTAAAGATGTGCATTTTGTTTGCGTGTCACTGTTATTTCTGGTGCTGCCTCCTTGAATTCATCAGCAACTGGACCAATGGTATTTATAATCCTCAGCCAGAATAATTCCCGACCAATAACAGAGGCGGAGGTCCTTTAGATCCTGTAGACACGTAGCTACATGTAAACGCAGGCTAATGATGCCTGCGTGCTGCAACAGCTTACTGGAAAAGGATGTGAACCACACTGATTGAAATGTAGAATGTAAACTGCTCTGTGTGGTTAGAAAGCAAATACAAGCACAAATGAACGAGTGAGAGTTGATTTCACTCTTTTAACATGCATTTCAAGCAGAAACTAAGCCAATTAGATGCTCACATAAACTTATTACAGTATAACCACCAGCCAAGTATTAACTTTTTCAGCATAAACAACCACCAATTAATGCACATGGCGTGTAGTTATTGTAAGCTGTGATTATATGTAATTATCATGCTCTCACATTGTGCTGGTAATGCACATATGATACGATACCTTGTAATACCTTATAATCTTAATGCCAAATGTATAACGTTTTAAAAAACTGCAACAAATTAGAAATTCAGGGGTATATTTGAATTCCACAATACACATCCACAATCGTAGACACAATGATACACACTAATGGAGGTCAGTATAGGAAAGCAGTACATTACAGACACAAAAAAAAATAAAAAAGAAGGGACAGACCAGTATTATGATCCCAGCACTTGGTATGGACTTTTGCTGTACCTCTACCTTCACATGTACTTTACTTTGTATTTTTGGCTTCACCCAAATGTTTCTGTTCCCTTGGTCGGTTTGCTTAAAGCTATAGTGCATAGTTTCTGTTGCCCTTATGAGGAATTCAAAGTAATGACAACAACACTGTCGGCGCATTCACATGACGCAAGCCTTGGGTGATCACGCTCCTACGAATACGTTACAAAACCCATAACTAACCTGTTCAAGGGCAGTAAAGTCTGATTTATGGTTCTGCAGAGGCTCCACATAGAGCTTTCGCCATAGCCTACGTATGTCACGGAATGAACAGGAGTCAGACTGGTGGCAAGTGGAACGTAGCTTTATTCACAAAATGCAACTGGAGGAATGGTGAGCTGGCCAAAAACAAACAGAACTTAGCTGGGGTAGTTAGAGTCTTGAAGTGGCAGCAGACGGCAGGAGGATGATAGCAGGTAGAATACTCAGTTAGGCGACGGGTAAGTAGCAGGAGAGAGTCTATGTGTCTTGTATCGACGAGACCAGACAAAGAGTGAATAAGCATGTGCTGAATATAAATATGGTGGACTAATGAGGTGCAGGTGGCGAACTGATGAAGTGGCCTGATGAAGTGCAGGTGTGAGTGATCAGTATTGAGGAGATAGTAAACGGATGGGAGGAGTGAGTGATGCGGAACGTGAACGAGTGGGAGGAGTGAGTGCTGGTGACGGTGGGACCCTGACAAAGTTTATACTTGTGTGTTGGTGTGTGCGTCGATCTCTTTAAGAGAATATCGTGGGGAGTATGTGGTAGAGCGAAAGAGAGAGTGACGGTGATTAGCTTCGGAGCGAGTAGTGACATAGTGAGAGTCATAGTGAGAGAAACAAAGTGTCTCCCCTGTTCTTTCTGACCACCGTTGGAAATCTGTAGCAGTAAAAGTTAACCCTCTCCTTGATTTCATGTTGTTTATGGAGAAGGAGAACCAGGAAATGAGTCGGGGGAAATGCAACGCTACCAAGCCACGGCCGAGAGACGTGCGTCGCAGCGACGTGTGGTTACATTTTTTGAGAGGTGCACGTCAGGCTACGGCGTAGGGTCTGTGTCTCCACGTACCTACGTCTGGATTTTAGTCCTTCTGCTGAATGTGTAGCTCTTTTCTCAGCATTACAATCACTGACTGAAACATTTGTGCTGCTTTCCTGGGTTTTCAGCCATGCTTTCACCTGTTGCAGCAGTCCTCTTGGTCTCCAAAGTTGACGGCTGACGTTTCCTTTCTCAGCGGCGACGTGAAACGCATCACTCGAGCTGCTGCGCGCAAAAGTCGCCTAATTACACAATTTTTTAAACATAGCCATACTGACAAAATACAGAGAGAGTTTTGTGGAGCTTGATTAGCTTTGTGTCATCTCATTTTGCAATGGCTTTTGAATGTAACGGATTTCAATTAATATAAAATAGTCGCGCACTATAGCTTTAACACTTCTAGCCAGGATGCTGTGTCATTTTGTTTGAATATTCACGGTACCTTAAGGATAAATCCTAATGATTTGACAACATGACTATTCCTTAAGTGGCACTATCAGGTCTAAATGTCTGTACATAATAAATCAAAATCTCATCAGAAGGCCATGACATTTGGCACATTAAGTATCCGCAGCGGATGAACCCTGTGGTGGTGTGGAGGGGGTGTGGGGAGGAAGTGGTGGCTCAGGTGAGCAGGTAGGGAGGGACTGATTGCTACAGCTGCAGCGAGTTGTCTGATTATGTTCTCCCTTTAAAAGCAGTAGTGAGCCGGAACAAGGGGAAGAATGGCCGACTGTGAGAGCGGAGACGTGGACACTTTGTGGTGAGCTGGACAGCGCAAGTTTTGCCCTCGCGACCGAGAGCCTCGGGCCAAGTGGGAGCGAGGGAGCTCCAGACGGATTGTGGGACAATTTAGCTGATGCGATCCTTAAATAAAGCGCTGTGGCAAATATTCCTCCCTGTGTGTTTGTCGTTGTCTGTGAACAGAGGTCTACAGCAGTGGAACTGCTACAAACCCTTTCTATTTTGGACGCTCCATGAGCTTTCCCATCAGTGCCTCCATCCAGTCACATTGTCTTTTATACTTAAACTATTTCATGTTAGTTATCAGATTGTCATAATTTCTGCTGAGTGTACTGTAAACAATGCCCCCCAGGGGATGGACCCCTTGATTTTAATGACCTTTTGCCTTCTGTTTGCTGTTTGCACCATTATTCAGTTCATGGGGGGCATCTTTGAGTTGGAACCCAGTTTGATATTGTTTGGTGGAGTTTGGTAGGAATATTATTATTATTATTATTATTAGCTTTATTTCAGACACGTAAATAATGGTCCATATTACATAGAAGAAAGACACATAAAAACAGTACATTTATCTCCTGGATAGGCTCATAAGACAGTGAGCCCAAGTACCCGAGGAGTATCGCACAGAGCTTAGTCCAGGATTTGTCAATGCAGCGATGATACTATTCGCCGAGCTCGAAAGCCTGCACATACACCTGTACATAAGATTACGTAATATAGCAGGGCAATTTGGCAACCCCATGTTTACAAACATTTGGCTTGCACTACTCCAACGTGGGACTCTCAGTAGGATCCGCAACGCATCATTATACGCTACCGTTAGCTTTTGCATACTACTCTTTTTATAGCGCCTCCACAGATGTGCAGTATACATGGTAGTGCAGTACGCCTGAAAGAGTCTGATTTTAACAGGTATTGAGCACATTCCAAATCTACGGATCAGCATGTTAGCCTGTCCATAAAGCATGCCACACTGTCTGTGAATGTCTCTGTCGTCAGACAAGTCTGCAGTCATATAGTGTCCCAAATATTTACATTCATTAGTAACCTTAAGTCTATTACCTGACAAAAAGAAATCAGGGAATGTCAATTTGGAGTCATCTCTGCCTCAAGCTATCATAATAATACTTTTCTTTGAGTTATATCTTATATCAAAATCTGTTCCATACTGTGAGCACACATGTAACAGCTCTTGTAACCCGGCGCTGTATGGACAAAAAATAACAAGGTCATCGGCATACATTAGGTGGTTAATGGTACTGTTGCCAACCCTGCAGCCCGTACCACAATCATTTAAAAGTCTTGAAAGTTCATCCATATAAACATTAAATAAAAATGGAGACAAAATGCTGCCCTGTCTTACTCCATTTGACACACAGAAAGACGTAGATAGACAGTTACCTCATTTTACAGACATTAACTGATGGCCGTACCAAAAAAAACAGAATTCTCACAAGACATTTTGAGGCACCTTTCTTATACAACTTAGAGAATAATTTTTCATGGTTTACGTAGTTAAAAGGCCTTTGAGGCGTCAATAAAACTAATAAGAATTGTTGTATTATGTCTGTTGTACAGATCCAAGATTTCTTTCACAGCAAAAATGCACATATCTGTTCCATGTTTTGATTTAAAGCCAAACTGGTTATCAGAAGTAAGAAAAAACTCTTCCATCTTATTCAGAATGGACCTTTCCAGTACCTTAGACAAAGTGCTGGCCAGAGCTATAGGTCTATAATTGTCTTTACTGTTAATTTTTCCAGTTTTATCTTTTACAATTGGAACCAAAATGACAGACAATAAACGGTCAGGTAGGACTCCATGAATTAGAAAGCCTGTAAAACAAATGGCGAGTAAGGGATACAATTTCCTGCAAGCATATTTTAAATGCTCAGCAGATATCCCATCTGCACCACATGCCTTGTTGTAATCCAGCTTCCTCACTATCTCAAAAACTTCTTGTGGAGAGACAGATACATCTTCATTCCTCTCAATTTTGTCAACAATAAAATGATTACTCTTAACGGCATTAAAAATCTCAAAGTAATGTTTTTGCCACATCCTTGCAATCTGTTCTACTCCATTTACACCATCAATATGTGTGGGTAAGAAAAGTTTATTGCTATTCATTCTTTTTATTTCTTTCCAAAAATCTGTAGGGCTATTACTTTGCAGTTTTCTCGCCAGTAGGTCAGCCTTAAGAGTATTCTCATGATTTTTAATAAACCGAAGGGCATATTTAAAATTTGTCTTTGCTTTCTTCATGTGCTCAAAAACTTGACCAAACTTGGGTCTGCCAGACTCAACCCAAGCCTTAAAGGGCCCTAGCCTCAGCATGAGACTGCTCCACATATTCATTCCAGCCTGGTTTAGCTTTATACGTCTTCATCTTATTGAAATGCTGACTTGAGACCAAGAGAGAGTCTACAATCTTATCATACAATGAGCACAATTCATGTGTTGCAGATTCTGACAGTTAATATCATTACAAGTTACAGCACTTTTAGGTAGCTCAAAATTACTCAGCCTAGTTTCAGTCTGGGCAGTATATGTAAAAATGTCCTCTGTCGTTGCAGTGGACCACTTAATTTTTTCAACTTGCGTTTCATTGCTCACACACTTAAGAGATGGAACTTTGCCCACATTCACCACCAAGGAGAAAGGCACATGATCCGACATGGCAAATTCATAGTTGATCCGAATGGATATAATGGAATCATGAGCATCACTGGTACATATACAATGATCTAACCAGGATGTAGTGTGCCACGCCTCACTAATGTAAGTGTAGCTGTCGTTTGGTAAAAGAACTTCACTGGCCAGAGAAAGGATATTTTCTGAGCAGAAATGCTTTAATTGCGTAACAAACAAGGACCTATTATCAGAGAGATAATCAGTAATATGTCAAGCTGAATCTGTTTTTGTTTTGCTTTACAGATTCAGCTGATCAGAGTTGGAGTGCTGCTCCTAACTGTGATGAAATAGAGCCAGAAAACTCCCGCCATTGGGTAAATCCACTGGAATTCCCAGAAAGACACAAGAAAAGAGGTATGTGTGCATGAACATTAACATATAGACACGGGATGGTTGGCAGCGACTGCATTTTCAAATTAAAGCTGAATGTTGACCATTAGGAAAAATGGGTCTCAAATTTGAAAAGAAAATCTGTGTAGAACATAAACTTTCATTTCTATTATGTTTTCCTTCTACATAGGAAACTACACAGTTATGTATATTATGTGTAATGTATATTATATGTGAGTCTTTTGAGCAGACCTACATTAGGCCAATGCGGTGGGAAAACGGGGAGAACTGGGTGTCCTGGGTGCCAATAATCAATGTCCATACAATGTAGGGAATATATTTTGGATTGAGCTGTGACCGATTTATTGTGAACTGATTTGAATCCTTCAGTTGTCCAGTTGTTTCCATTAAACTCCAGTAACAATATACGCCAACACGATAACACCTACGTTAACACGTATTCTGACACCATTCACACGGTGAAAAGCTGTGTGCTTTCCCTGGCTGCCCCACACCTGTGTACCTTTTGATTACCTGATTACCTGTATGCCTTTTCGTACCAATGTTCCACCTAGTGACCACATACAAAAACTGCATTAATTAACATCACCAACGTGATATATAAACAAAACAAAGTTGTATAATGGCTCCAACAATATCTGTCTTCCCACACCAAGCACAAGACTCCCACTCCATTTACCCCTATAAAATTTTTTAGTTAGTACAATGTAATTATTACTGAGATGAATGAAGGCCAAAAATCTGAAAATAGAGCACAAGTTGTATGAAATAGTTTAAATGTTGTTGCACCAAGTTGTTCTTGCTCAATCTGAGCAATTAGTAATGGTTAATTATTTATCCATCATTAATTCTAATCTTAAAAAAAATGCAATGATCTGGATTTAAAGGGACTCAAGTAGTTTAAGGAGACACAGTTGCCTACTGGCACACACAATCTGCACACCAATTAACGGTTTCAGTGCTGGGCATGATGTCACTGCCCCTGTCTGGAACACCGCCAAAGAATGACAAATCCCCAGCGCTGGCATCGATGCACTCATCAGTTTTGGGTAGTGCACCGGTGGCATCCTCCTGCGGCATTGACGTTGGTTTGAAAGCCTGTGACACACTTTTTGGTAAAAGTTTTAAACTAAGCCACTTTTTAATTTATTTTTGTCTGCTAGAATGTAACACTGTTTACATGCTCTGAAATCTCCTTCCATATGTTGTTTTTTTTGTAAGGTCATAATGCCACGGCATCCACAACAGATGACTGGGCTGGTTGAATAATTCACTGTTTTATTTATGTACTTGTTCTACTGGAACAGTGTTGTCATAATTTCTGTGTCACTGCAGTTTTTTTTATAGTCTCTATAAAAAAATAGTGTGTGGGGAAAAAAAGTGGTTAGTCTTTTATATTACTTTGAAATCTTTTTCATCATCATTATTATCCCGGTCTTGTCAATGCACATCCCATCCACAGTACTAATCCCCAGTGTTTTCTGAATTCATAAAAACAGTCAATATTTCATGTGGCCCAACACATATATGAGCGGATGGAGTGCAAGTAATAGTAAACAACTTTTAAGCAGCTGATAGCCTTCTAGGTATCATTATTTCAATGAGCCACAGGCATTAATTGATTTTTTTTCTCTTTAGTTTTGTTTTTAACCTTGTGCAGCAATAAGTGATACATGATGCACTGCACGTACGCTTCCTTTTCTGTTCAGTTCAGTCATTGGCTCAGGCAGAAGATGGTTTATCTCATCCTGTGTGAAATGTAGTCCTCTTTGATCAAAATAGTAATTCCACTTTTATCATCCATTCATTCAACCTTTATTTGTACTCGAGAAATCACTGAGGAGCGGCCCTCATTTACAATGACATTGAGACAAATTACAAAGACAACACAACAACACAGAAAAGAAGCGACACGAGGTTTAGCCTGCACAGTACATTGAACATCACTCTTTACACCCTAGTTACACCCTAAAAAAACTGTTTAGTACTATGAATAACTATAAGTACAGAAATGAACAATGCAATCCTGATCCTTTCATTTACAGACTTCACTCTTTCCTGTTATTGTCTTCTGATCATTTAGATTCCTTCCTTTCTCGCTCTCTGTAAATACCCTAATTTTATTCCTTCTCTCCTTTTGCCACTGTTGAACAGGAAAGCTGCTAAGATGCACTCTCAAACTGAACTCTTTAAAAATTGACCTTTTTTACCATTTCTTACCTCTGAGCGCACTGCTGTGCTTTTAACTCAAACTTTATGATTAAAATGTAAACAAAGAAAAAGTTGTTCCATCAAACAGTTGAATAACCTTTTTTTTTTTTTCTAATCGTTACATTACACAGTATTAGAGTTAAGAAGTGAACAGAGTGGGTGGGCCAACTGTGTTTGTCTGACTCATGTCTTCTCCGGCTTTCTGTCTCTCTCTACGTAACTTTCTCTCCCTCAAAGCACTTCACAAGAAGAGCAAATGGGGTGCCTTTCAGAACCATCATTAAAAAATCATTATCATCTCTCATCGCTGCCTGACCTTTCACTCAGTAAGCCGGGCGTTCATTTGGAATCAAAAAGTTCACAGCCATCTATCAATCGGCCCATCGAACCATCTATCTGCATGCACTTTTTTTTTAAATCAGAAAGTCCTCCGGAAAGTGTGTTGCTGCTAAGAATCTGATGATGAGAAGTTCTTCAAAGTGCTGAGTGCACATGGTTCTACCGTTCATACAACAAGTCTTGGTTTGTCAGTTTTTGTTCAATTTTGAAAATCAAATCCATCAACATACCTTTCTATGAAACGCACCCGTTTACGTTGTTATCAACTTGTTGTTGACAGTAAAATAGCTATCAATGTCAGTTTAATTAACTATCAATTTACCATTTATTAGTGATGGTTAGCAAAGTGTTACCCTGTATTCTTTTTTTTAGCTTGGTGCTATTAATTAGGCAACTAGTTGAGAGAGAAAAAAGTGTGAGCTTAAACATGTGAAAATGCTAACCTTAGCAAAACTTTAACATCCCGATGTTATAACTTTAGTGCGTAACTTTTTGATATTAATGAATGTCGGTTACATTCAAGCCATTGCCAAATGAGTTGCTACAAAGCTAATTAAGACTATCAGCTCCACACAACTCTCTCTAGATTTCTCAGTATGGAAATATGTTCAGAAGATTGTGGCATCCGGTAACTTTCCCACGCAGAAACTCGAGTGAAGATAATCACCTCTTCTGAAGAGTCCATCATGTTTTATTAATCGTCCGTGTCCTCCTTGGCTACTAGCAACTGTGTGGAGGAGGGAAGGCTTGTATCATGTGGATGCGCCGACAGTGTTGTTGTCATTACTTAGAATTCATCATGGGGGAGACAGAAACTACGCACTATAGCTTTAAGTCTCATAAAATCGTATTAATACACTAAACTCTATTCGGGCATCTCATCATGTGCGTTTCCATGTAATTTTACTTTAAGATTTTGGGTTTTCTTTATGTCTCTTGTCTCTTGTTCTATATGTGACATCTTACATATGTCTTGTAAGGTTTTTATAAAATACTTGCAAGATTTCACTAATGGTTACTCTACTCATCAAGTCTGATATTACAACTATTTACCAAGGATATAGTATCTGGTTTGACTGTCATATGTATTACCTAACGTTTCAGATAAAAGATATAAACATTTAGTAAAATGTGTGTAGGTCTGTTCCATTTGGGAACTCTTGTTAAAGGTTGTATTGACATTATGCCGAGGTTTGAAGTTTTTAAATTACACAACTTTACCAAGGATATTGTATCTGGTCATATATCACATGGGAACTCTTATTGAAGTTTTTTTTAAGTATTATTGACATTATGCCATGTGCATGTTTTATTTATTTATTTATTTGACAGAGACAATGCACAGCTCATAGCAGTACCAGAGCAGTGTTTCCCACAGGTTGAGAATTTGATGGTGGTGTGTGGTGCAGGATATGACGCCACGGCGCGTAATGGCTGGGTTTAGTAAAAATGAGTTCAGCTATAAACTAGTCAAAGGATGGTGAAAACAATGACTACATGACATCAGATAATTTAGAAAGAAATAACTATTTACATATTAAACAAATTAAACTAAAAGATACAGATGAAATTATTTATGCATCTGACACAATTTCAAGGTAGTTATTCTGCACGATATGTGGAAAATATGCGATATGCCCTAACGTTGTTTAATATCATGATAACGATATTACTTGTGATAAATAAACATGTTAAAATGTACTCAGGTTTGCATTTCTGCTGCTTTTAGTATTTTGCTAAAATACAACAAATTGCTCGTTAAATTTAAAATAAATTGCTTTGTCAATTAAATCATTTTTTTGCCAAATGTTAATGGTTCAGCAGATAAAATATGCGTAATACTATAATATGATCATACAGAAAGTTACATGTTATTATTAGTCTCAACACTGTTCCCTCCTAACTCCTGTTAAATCAGATAAGACTAGGGCTCTTTAAAGTTAATTCTTGTTCATTAGATCATTGTTCGTTTTTTGAAGTGTATAATCTATGATTTGGGGATCCTAAACACGCTGTTCTGTACTAGCTATACAAGACCTGCTAGTCATTCAAACAACTCTGAGTTGTAGTTTAAAACTGTTACAGCCAATTTAATAAAATGAAGGGCTCTATTCGGGCTTGAGTCCATAAATACAGTTAAAGGATACAGGCACGGAGAACTGAAGGCTTGGTTAGCAACCATTAGCTTTGATTAGCGGTTAGCTCCAGTCAGCTCCGGTTAGCTCCGTTATAAAGATAGGGAGCGGAGGGGACTGCCACGGAGAGGGGTAACAACCATACTGTGATTAATGACGTTCGGGGGTTTGGCCACATTGTTTCTACGGTTGTATTGGTACAGTTAATCCCATTGCAAGACCGCCAGCACCATGCTACTGCTAACGTAACAATAGCCTCTCTGATAGTGTTGACAAACTGACCGAAGAGCCGGTTAATTAATCCGAGTCGTTTCACTGAACCGGGAGAATCGAGTGCCATATGTCAATGAACCGACTCACTCCTGTTTTTTTTTACCTCATTCGTGCCGGCAGCGCTTCGCTCAAGCTGAGAGCGATTGGTATATGCTCCGTTGTGTGTAGCTGGTCTTCTTCTGCTAATGTGTGTGTAGTAATCTACCTCATTAGCGCCTCCACTGGAGTGGTGGTAGAATCAATCAGGAAATGGGCTACCTCAATCAGCATGATTGGACCGAAAGAGTTGTTGAAGAGTTGTAGAAGAACGATTGCAATGAGAGCTACTCGGTATGACTGTTCCCTCGTGAGTGTTGACTCAGTTACTGAATGCTGTACTACTAACGCTGAGAGCCAATCCCATGAGCCATTGTAATGTATCAGTGCATAAAATACTCTGCAAATAAAAGGCTGTGATATAATTGTACTCTTTAATGTAGCCTATGTTTGTGTTTACAAAATCACCACTTTGCAGTATTTTGTACATGACAACTTTAATAATGCAGTGCACGGTATGTAAATGTCACGAGGAGACCGCACACCAGGCTACTGAACGAGACCGAATGTAACCGTGCAACCGGCTGGCCCGCTCAAGTCTAATGTAATCAAGCGGTGTCTTGGTTCTCTGCAAGTTTGAGTTATTAACTAAGCCTTATTTCTAGTGCATCTTAGATGATTCTGTTCGTGGCAATTAACACATCGACAGGGAAGTACATCACATACAAATACACGCCATGCTATCTTGGTAGTTATGTTAAGTTAAATGTTTGTTACATGGTAGGTAGGCTGTCACAAGAAGACCGCGCACCGGGCTGCTGAACAAGACCGTAACCGTGCCTAATGGTATGTAATCAAACGGGTGTCTAGGTTCTCTGGAAGTTTGAGTTATCAACCGATCCCAGAATTTATGTCTCGTGCATTTTAGAATTGTGTTCATGTAAATTCATAGGCTACGTTACCAAGGGTAGTATATCACATACAAATACACAGCATGTTATCTTGGTAGTTATGTTAAGTTAAATGTTAGAAGTGAATGTTGCTACATGGTAGGAAGGCTGTCACGAGGAGACCGCGCACCAGGCTACCGAATGTAACCGTGGCCAGTGTGTGAGTATAGTTTCGGTCAGTATGAGTGTATAAATAGTATGTCAGCCTATTTCAGAGACATGGAGAGCAGGACATTTGCATTTTGAGGCTACATGTCTTGGAGCGACTATGGTGGGGGAAGTAAACGTGCAAGCACACAAACCAGTGACCGGATCTATTAACTCGGTAGGCCAACCAACGACCGTCCGGTTGAACCAACTTGCGTAAAAGAGGCGGTTGTCCCATCACTACTCTCTAAGCAAGTGCAACATTGTCATGCACGCAGCACGCAACTTCAAGAGGGGGAGGGGCTGGAGGCAGCTGGTCTGTGTGCTGTAAAAAATATACACCGTTGTTTGGGAAAAAACTTGAATTTGGATTTTATCTACCTGAGCATGGCCACGTAAAGACCAATAGCAGCTCGATTGTTTGAGGTTAGGCATTGATCTTGAGTGGTTAAGGTTAGAGTAGCCGGTTGGTCAGGGGATAGGACCTGTACCAATCGGGTTACGTCCCTTGCCAATAGTACTGTGTGAATGCTATTGAAGGGCGGGTCTTGGCGTGGCCATAGTAGGAAGAAAAATATTGCCGGGCGGGTCTCAATTCACCTGGGCGGGGCGCCCAAGCAGAAACACTGCAGAGCTAGCTATAAGCTAGTTTTCATCTGTAGTCCCTGGGCAGGAAACAGAGAATAACATCTCTGTCTCATGTCTAAATATACTGATCTATTGCATCTATTATTTCTTCTTTCTTCTGTCCTGAGATTCCCCTGTCATGTTCTCATCTGGCTGCCGTGTTCCATAACACCATCCATCAGCCACTGCGGGGCAATTAGTGCCACTATTAACCTACACAATAAGTATTGATTGATCTGTTGCCGCTCACACCACAAAGCTCGAATTTCTCATTATGCCACTGTCGCTCATTTTGTTTTCTAATCAAAATGATTAATCAAGCGTATTGGATAATTAACCTATTCAGTTTCTATTGATTGATTCATATGAGAGCGTCTCACTTTTTGGCATGTTGTGATGATGATTAGGCGGGTCTTTTTCTACTGTAAACCACTCTTCATTTCATATTTATCTTCGTATTAGTTTAGCTTGTTAAAATCCAGCAATCAGTGTAATGCATGTCTAATTGTTTAGGGCTCTATTAATTAAACATCAGTTTCACAATACTAATCAGCCCAATATTGGCCTTTTATTAAATAAAAATGCCAGGGCTGTCCACATTGAAAATATATGAATATGATGGATGCAGTTTTATTTCATTCAAGCGTTATTATATCATCATCATAATCTTTGGCTTGGATGGAGTGGTTGATAATAGAAATATGAAAAATGGCAGTACATGGCACTCACCTGTCATATTGCTAGTAATATATAGTATATAGCTTTGCAATGGCTTAGTGACTGGAGTAGAAACCAAGGATCCTAATCAAATCAAACTGTTAGTGCTTCTAACAAGTGATGACATAACAGCTGATAACAATTCTGCCTTTACTTCTGTATTTATTGTAATGTTAATTTGAATGTGGACTGATACAGGAAGTCAAGCGAAAACACATCAGGAGAATCAAACCTGCAAATGCACAAATTGAGGTGAGAGAGGAGGACAAACAGAAACAGAAAAGAGAAACCAGCACAGGGTCAGTCACAGCTGCAAGGCCAGTTAAACATATTTCAGTATCAGAGACAGAATCAGAAAAGATTGTATTGCCACATTGAGTACACTTATGTGGAATTTGCCTGGTGAAAGGTGCATACACAAACAAACAGCAAACATATTAAACATTAATATGAAATAAACAATACATACAGAAAAACAAATGTATACATACAAAACAACTTTTGAGGCTGAATGGGTTGAGTTCAGAATTTACAAAGAATATATAATATGTGTTATGGGAAGATGACTTTACATCTGCCCATTGCACATACTATAGCCTATATCCTTTGCAGATTCTGCAAATTTAGTTAAAATATTGAAAAGTCAAATGATAATAGGTTTATTTCTTACAAGCTTTTACACTGGAGATCCACACTATAAATCAGTCTGTGGGTTCAGCATGTTAGCCCTAACATTTCAAAATCCTTTATGGCATTATGGCATTCACTAAGGACTAACTGATGGATAAATAAATAAAGACAATAAAGGCCAAACCAACTAAACCTATGGAGTGCGTGTGTGTGTGTGTGTGTGTGTGTGTGTGTGTGTGTGTGTGTGTGTGTGTGTGTGTGTGTGTGCGTGCATGTCTGCGTGTGTGTGTGTGTGTGTGTCTCCTGCCTGTTGTTTTAATAAATTCCATTGCACAGCTCTACTTCACTTTGACTTTATTACCACTTACACATTCCCATCCGTCTGGCAGAACTGCACTCAAATCTGTCTTACACTATGATAAGCTCAAACTATTTAAGCAAGTTTCCCGATACTCATGTCCTCCTCTGCTCATATGTTATACATGGGTTCTGTATTATACTCTTTAACTCCCATTATTGATGTCCATTTCTTGTCTCAAAAGAGGTTTAAAATATGGTGACATGAGGCTAATATTGGCCGTTTTTTTAAATCAACAAATGTCAGCCTATTAATGTTATCAACCTCTGGTAGGATGAAGCTTCCTGCCTGAGCACACTATCAATAACAATCTGATAGGGACGTTTATTTTCTTTTAAAATGTTCTGTATTTATTACATGTTTTTGTAGAAATTTAACCCTCTAAGGTCTACGGGTATTTCTAAACATCTTCTTGAATTCTCCTTTTTAGGGTTTTTGGATATAACCTGATCTCCGTATGTTTCATATCAACATGTCCAGAACAAACTCAGCTTTCTGTATAGTGAGGCCCAAAATTGTTCCTGAGCAAAGCATAAAGAGATAATTTGGTCCCAAAGCGGAACTATTTCTCAAATCTCTTCACTCAATTGTTTTGGTGCCTGAAATAAGTTTTAAAAAGTCGTGGGTTCACAAAAGTAATGTAATGTATGAATAAAATAGTAAATAAATGTCTAAAATGAAATTTTATAATATTGTTTTTGAGTAGAAGTGTTGTTAAACATTGCTTGGACTCGCCAGTGCGTCTTTTGTCCTCAGAGGATTACATATCCAGTATGTCCCACAATTCCACTCTGATTCAATCCCTTGCCTCACTTTTAATTTAAGGGGAGACACTATTTTGCTTCTGTAGCATGTCGTCTTTCTATTTCTTCTACTTGAAAAAAAAAAAAAAATCAAAAATACACATTTAGATGCTTATTTAACTACACTTTGTCTATTTGCACTTGTAAATTTCTCCTAAGTTCACAAAAAATGAGCATTAGATAATGCCACATTTGCATATTTAAACATAAAATTTCAGAAATCTTGTTAACAAACATATATGTCTTAATGTAAGTAATCAACTGGGGAAGTTCCATGTTGATATCTGTTAGTTAAAATGTTTTGCCCTATTCACCTGTAATGTCTTGCAAAATGTCTGATATTTTATAATCCATATTGTGTATAAAACGTGGCGAAAGGGGATTTTTTTTTTTCTAGCTGTTCACACCATATTCTTATTCTTATAGATTTCCCGCCTTGGTCAGAAAGAACAGGGGAGACACTTATTTCTCTCACTATGACTCTAGACTGTAGTCGGTACTTGCTCCGAAGCTAATCAACGTCACTCTCTCACTTCTCCCTTACTCTCAAACCTACTTCTCCCACACGCACACCAGCTCGACGCACACACCAGCGCACAAGTATAAACATCAGGCCACTCATGTAGGCTACAGCGAAAGCTGTGCACGGAGCCTCCACAGAACCATAAATAAATCACGCTTTAGAGGCAAACTTAAAGGTGCTCTAAGTCATGTCACGCCTTTTTTAGGCTACAAGACTTTTCGTCACATACAGCAAACATCTCCTCACTATCCGCTAGCTGCCTGTCCCCTGAACACACTGTAAAAAACCGCGGTCTCTGTAGACAGCCCAGGCTCCACAAACGGGAACAAAAACAAACTGGCCAACCTGCACCACCAAACATAACAAACAGTGTTCCAGTGTTCCAGCCAATAACCGACAAGAAGGATTTGGGGGGTGGGTGTTGGGAGGTTAGTGCGGGAGGGGGAGGGGACAGGATGAGGAGGAGGGAGGGGCGAGCTAGCCTCGTTTTGTTTGAAAATACTTTGAACTACGTCAACGGCGTGAATATTGTTCGAAAGCACTGTCTGGATCTCATACGACTTTTATGTAGTATGACACTTCCACCGCCATGTTGTTATCTTTTTGTTTTTTTACCTTCACTTTCTGCTCGATCCACTTCAGACATGCTGAGGGCTTCTCATTTAGATCCGAATCAGAAAAGGATTAATGGCCAAGTAGGTAGCACAAGGAATTTGCCTGCGTGGTTGGTGCGTACATAAACAAACATATCATACATTAGATTTTATAAAAAATAAATAAATAAAAAAATTAATTAGCAACTAATGTAATGAGCCGTGATCAAGGCGTGGCATTTTGCATTCCTATGTGGCATCTTACTGGGATCATATGCCAGCAGTGGGACACTTGAATAGAGTGATCTGATTTAAAAGATAACACTCTGCAAAGTGTCTTTGACTGTTGTAAAAAGAACTATATGAATAAAATGCATTATAAATATTATTATTATTATTATTATTATTATTATTATTATTATTATTATTACACCTTTTAAATGCTGCATTCAGCGTCCTCTGGCTAAGCTCAGTGCATGTGGCTGCTTGAGGACAGAGTGAACTAGAAATGCTGCAAACACACAACATAATGTCTGCAGTAAACGCTGGTGCTTTACCTTATGTTTTTTTTTTTATTATTTGTTAGACTTTATTATAGATGCATGACATGACACAACATTCTGTTCTTACGCCACATTCCAAGTTTTGTTTATATTTCCATGTCTCTTGTGCAGCGTAAAAAAACAGTTAATATTAACATTGAAGTATCGTACTTTTACAACATTTGGATGGTTTCATGGAGGCAGAAAGGGAGGGAAATGAAATGGGCCTTAATAAAATCACCAATCTTTTTTTTACTGGACAATTGTTCCATCAGCCTTGCATCGTTAACCCTTGTGTTGTCTTCCCATCGACCATGAACTTGTTGTCCCTCCGGGTCAAAAACTTTGCTTTTTTCAAAAAAAGTTACGCTTTTTCCGATGTCTTTTTATGCCTATTTTACAATGTTTTTGTCACTTATTTCATTTCAATAAACCTAATTGATATGACAATATACCTATTTATTTTACGTTCAAATAAAGCAGAAATGATTAATTATTTTGACCAATAGTTAAGATCAGATGTTGAGTGGATCACTGACAGATACCTCAGGGCCTGCAGTATCTGGACGGTTTACACATTCAAAAAAATATAATTTAACAAGACTTTACTTACCCCATTTAGATTCCAGAGATGATCTTGAGCCCGAGGGCCAGAGTGTATATTTTTCTAAAATTAGTAACTACACACACAGAAAATAAATAAATAAAAGAATCTTGAAAACACCCCAGGGTGAAGCGTGATGCAAAACACTGATCTCAGTCTCACTGGAGCCTCTCATTCTAAAACTGTACGCCGCGCAGGGGGAAGGCGTGTGGCTCAAATGGCTGATATTTATGTTCATGTACGATAAATGGAATGATGAATGCCACTTTTATCTGCTGGCTTGGCGTGTGTTTTCCAACAAGATGATGAATGGTTGGCATTAGACAGCTTTCCTAAAAGGCCTCTCTAGGAGAATCCATTGGCTCGGATAGTGAAATCACTCTTAAAAAAAAAAAAGGAGTCCTGCAAGGTGGGGAGGGGGGGGGGGTGGGGGGGTGGGGGGATGCCGCTGTATAGCAATCACCGCTGTTTGGAAACCCACTTTGAAGGCGTCCTATTCAGTATGCAAATAGATGTTTTTTTCTGGCTTTAGGGTTTGATAAATGACAAATCCGGTATTAGCAGAAAAAGTAAAGAGTAAAGAGCAAATAATAGCGGGTACAGCTCCCCTGTCTCATTACATATATATTGTTGAAACATTCTCATATCTTCTCTCTCCTCCAGTACTAATTCACCCAGACACTCCTTGTTGTCTACATATTTAAAGGCCTGTGATGTAATACGTTGTCTACTATCCAGGTCATCAGGATACATCTTTGGCCGTTGCATGATTTGAGCTGATAAGAGGAAGGATTTGTCTCCCTCAGTCAATGTGTCTGATGATGCATTTTATTTATTGGGGCGCCTGTTGACTAATACTTTTTTGTAAATAATTGTAAACAATAAATGATTTTGATTTTCGACCTCTGCACGCTATCTGTAACAGTCAGCCCCAAGCCCATTTGTTCCATTTTGTTCCTCAAATTTAATTCATTGTTGATTCCTGGGGTTCCTTGACAATAAGAAAATGTAGAATATTAATATAAGTATATAACATAAGAATGCCACCCCTGCCCTCCCCAATATTATGAAAAGTGCTAACTTACTAACTTTTAAAATCTTATGAACTTCTGTATTTATTTGATCTTTCCACTACATGCACTACGTTGTGTTTTGGCTCGATTCATTTTGAGTCATGAGAGTATGTCAGCTTGGTAAAAATGTGCGCAACTTTTCAGTGAGATCAGGTCCTATGGAACTGATAACTGCAGAAGGCTGGAGCGTTTTTAGCAAGGTGCAATGTTGTCAGGGGTGCAGCACAAAATTTTGGGCATTCTCTATGGGCCCCTCCCAACATCCACAGCTATTCATTCTAGCATATTTTTGGACCCTACTCACATGAGGGCCCTGGGTACTCAGTCCCCTTTTTCCCCCAAGTCCGATGCCCCTGGATGTTGTTCCCGATGCTTTCCTACCCTGACGACACCAAAAGAAAGAAAAAAAAGACAGACAACAAAAAAATGGTTCAAATGGAAACTTCCAAGAAAAACAACATCTGCCCAAGAAAACAAGGCAGTACAGCTGGCTCTCTGCATGACTAGTCCAAAAAAAATGGGGAAGATTAGAATAGTACCTGAGATGGAAACTGATTCTAAAAGTGGGAAGAAGCTCACCTGATTGGAAGCGGTTGCTACTGTTGTGCATCTTTCCCTCCGTGTACTCCGTGCTCAGGTCAAATTATATGAAAAGGAATTTTTACGTGCTGGTCAGAAGTTACTCTCATCGGCGCCACTCTGTCGCGCTCCACCAAACCATGCACTTACCAAAAGCCCACTAGTAAAGAGGCATTCAGCCCCGTATCGCCCCAACTTCCCCCCTTAATTAGGTGATCAATTATTAACACACCAATAAACTTCCTGAATAAGTAATGGCGTTAAGGCTTATGTGGAGTTTCAAAACCCACTGCCCAGACATTTAGTCAAATATTTGTTGTTGGTGTCTGTCGAGAAAAACGCTGTTGTTTATTGGCTGAAACATTGAGGTAATTTTAATTTGGATCGTGTCATTTACTTTAGCCAAGGGAACAGTGTTATTAAATTAGATTTAGGGGTTGGTTTGTCAGCAACAAACTGACAGAAAAACAAGAAAACACATGCACGGGATTGAAGACTGAAAGTTTGGAGGTGGTGAGTGTTCCTGTTTTATCTCTGGCCTTTTTATGAGTTAGTGTAGGACGTTGTGTCTGCGCTCAACGACTTTTCAATAACTGCAAATAATTTGATTGGAGAAGTCCTGGCTGCATCTGTAACAGCAGCAAGGCCCAGACTGTAAACTCCAATCAAAACGGCAGTCATGTCATTGAGGGCTAAAGTAGACTATTGAGGTTTTCAATTTCACTTTCAGTTGATGGACAGCATTGAATCAGCTGCAAGATACTTCAATGTTTATTTTCAATGTATCTTAAAACAGTAAAAAAAAAAAAAAAAAAAAAGATATATCTAGTCTGTGTGAAATAATCATTTGAGTTTTGAATAGGGCCAGTAGTTCATGTTTACTGAGCCTACACCCATCCTACTCATCCTTTTACTCTTGTGGCTGTGTGTGTGTGTGTGTGTGTGTGTGTGTGTGTGTGTGTGTGTGTGTGTGTGTGTGTGTGTGTGTGTGTGTGTGTGGGCTTGTTTAACTACATCCGTGGGGTCCCAAAACTGGGAGTCCAGTATACTTGTGGGGTCCAGACAGCTTTGTGGGGCCAAAATGCTGGACCCCACAAGTTTAAAAGGCTGTTTGAGGGTTAAGACTTGGTTTTAGGATTAGGAATAGAATTGGGTTATGGTTAGGGTTAAGGTTAGGCATTTAGTTGTGATGGTTAAGGTTAGGGTAAGGGGCTAGGGAATGCATTATGTCAATGATGGGTCCCCACAAAGATAGTGCCATAAACCTGTGTGTGTGTGTGTGTGTGTGTGTGTGTGTGTGTGTCTTTGTCAAATGTGTGAATAATTTCGATCTTGAGACTAAAAGCTGTTTGGGCAGCTTGGGCAGCATTTATTGAGAGACCTTTTTAAATGGTACCCTCCCTCGGGCTGATCATCTCTGCGGAATCATAAAACTGTAAACACCCACTGATTTAAAAACATTGCGATGCTAAATGGTTCAGTCTTTGCTATATTGTTATTATCATCATATTGCAGGGTGGTATTTAGGTTCTAAATCTTAAACTCTGGATGCACGTGTCAGTTGTGGGGTAGAAAAATCCAGGGAAAAAAATGACTTTATTTAAAAGGGCTATGTCATGCTGGACCTTAATCTATATGCATAGATAGATAGATAGATAGATAGATAGATAGATAGATAGATAGATAGATAGATAGATAGCTTTTTTCATTGTCATTCAACTGTACATATAAAGTACACATATGAACAAAATTTCGTTCCACTGGCTCATAAATATTGCTTTAACTAAAAACAAAAAGTTGAAACAAAATGCAAATAAATACAAATGCTACAGTGCTATTTTGACATTAAAATATAACACTAAAAAAGGAGTTTGACAGCAGCATAGCTATACATATTGCACATATTGAATGGCATCATGTATATTGCACTTTTATGAAAAAGAGATTGCACGTTTATGAATAAATACCGTTAGTAGTTCACACGAGGCCCACTGCAGGGGGTTATGAAAGGGGGTTCATTTTAATACACTGCAAAAGCAGAAAAGAAAACACACTGTATACTGATATTTTCCAAGCATTTTTCTGGGATTTCCAAAAAGGACACAATGGTATAGTGATTATTCAGAAATACTGCTTTTTTGTTGGAGCAGTTCTGATCGCTTTACTACCAATTCTATTCATTTGTGTTTGGGTTCACCTCTCTTTTCATACAGCATATGCCAATATTCCCTGGACATTCATCAATGCAGAACTAACATAGCCATACTGAGAAATCCAGAGAGAGTTGTGTGGAGCTGATAGTCTTAATTAGCTTTGTAGCAACTCATTTGGCAATGGCTTGAATGGAACGGACATTTATTAATATCATAAAGTTATGCACAAAAGCTGTAAACTATGAACACACCTGTATGTAAGAAAACCACCAAATCTCCTCATTAATGTATTACTAAATTGTTTTACCAAAATCACATCAGGTCACATCTGGTCGCTGCTTCACACGTCCCTTACCAGCCCAAATGCAGACACCAGACCATGATATTTTGTTGATGTAAATCTGGTGTGATTAAGTGGATTTGTCCCACACAGTACAGGGATATAGACTATTTATTATTATAGAAATTGAACATATAGGTGACTGGAAGGGTTGTAGCCATAGTTGATTGTAACCACAGTGCAGGCTGGATTTTCAAGTTTTTGTCCCTGAACTAACGTTCTCTCTTTGTAACGCTACTAGGGAGCTGCAGATTCTCTGCTAATTCAGTGATTGTTCATCGCCACATCATGTGAACCTCTGACATGGCTCATATAGGCTATTGATTATACCCTATATGAGATATAAATGTGCCCATTGAGCAGTAAGTCTATATCAGCATAATTCCCAGCTCAAGGTAAAATGCAACGAGCTGATTCATTGCGCTGGGTGGAAATAGACACATGGCTCAGAAGGAATGGAAGAAGAAATGTTTTGCGAGGTAACGCAAAACATATTGCGAGGGATCGCAAAATATTGCTTGGGAGCGCAAAAGTAGTCCCCTGAAAAAAATCTCGCCGTGACCCTTCCGGGCCTCCATAACAAAGCGACCATTGAAACATTTCACGTCGACAGGAAGACAGCACGGGGTTTAATCTCATGTGATGATTCGGCTCCTTGGCAGTGGGAAACTGTTACAGGATGGATGATGCTCTCCATCTTTGATACATTTGCTTACTTTATTTTTTTTAGATCTACATTTTCTGTATTTTCTTCAACTAAATTATAAACCATTATCAGGCAGACTTGTTCGTCTTGTGCTTGGTACATATGCACAGAGAGTTCCACAAGTATTAGGTTTTTATGTACTGCGCCAAAATATAACACCGCTGATTAAAAATCATTCTGTGTGGAGACACTAAGATTTCACTTGATTTTGTCACTCTTGTGTGCATGCAGTAGGCTGGCCCTCTTCTTCACACTCATGCCCACCTCATTTGCAAGAAAACCCCTCATCACTAGGGTTGGGGACCTTTCGCATCTGAACCAATACCACTACCGATACCGGTACCTGAAATTCGGTTCCGGTACCCAACGGTACTTTTTTCTGTACTTTACCTCTGTAATTACGAAAAAAAATATTTCAGTTGTAAAAATAATTCCAAACCTATTTACTTACAACATTATGTTATTTATTTAGAATATTTTACACTGACAGAAATTAAACAAAAACTAAAATAAAACCCCTCCCTCTCTCCTTCCAAACCCATCCCTACAACCTATTAAATTGAATAATTATTCAACTTTTATTCTTTTATTTGTATATTATTATATATGTTTTTATTTTTATCATGACCATTTTTAACTGCTCTTTAATGATTCATGTAAAGCACTTTAAATTGCCTTGTTGCTGAAAGGTGCTGTAGAAATAAAGTTGCCTTGCCTTACAACCTCAGCCTGTCAGTCAGTCCCCAGGGCAGAGAAACCACTGTTGTGCCTGCTCGTATCAGAGGAAGTGTAACGCCAACAACACCGCAACTGCTTTCGCCTCGCCATTAATATCATATCACAGCAAACGCTGTCTGTGTGAAGTTTTAAAAAACTGTAACCACACTTGAAACCACTTTATCGTCATCGCCGTGACTCGCTGTGACTTCAACCAAACTGCAGAGCGCACGTTGTTTACTCGAGTTTACTCCATCCGCACCTCTGCGCGCACGTGTGTGTGTTGGACCTCTGTGCTCTGCCAACATGCAGAGAGGACAGATAAACTTGCGTTTAATCTCAGGTACCGAAATCAGGCACTGTTTGATTTTACGTTAACCAATACTCGGTAGTACGGACATGATTTGGTCGGTACCGGTAAAAGTACCGGGTTCGGTACCCAACCCTACTCATCACATAATAAAAAACTATCTTTTCGGTTCAAAGAGAAAATAAATGAGTCAGATCGTGTTGTGTGAAAAACAAGTTGCTTACAGTGAGAGGCTTTGAAGCCAAACTGTAGAAATCTAGTCTCAATGTCGGATTTTTGATTTATTTTTTTTATCTGTGCACCCAATCTCTTTTCTTTCCAGTCTATTTTCCTCAGCCTCTTTCTGCTGTTTTAGGCTCTTTATATATATAAACTTGGGAATGTAAGGAACCTTTAGAGAAAGTCTTCAGTTTCAATTAAATGTATAGGAACAACGCATTCTCATAAACGGGTTCGTATGATATCGTACGAAAAGTTATGCACACTAAAACGTATGATATCTATGACGAAAACTAGGAGATCTCTGGCTGGTCACGTGACATCGGCTACAGAGCGGCAGTTGCTAGCTGTTACAGCGGCTTACAGAGCTCCGCATTGTGCTCCGTCAGGTCAGTGGTAGTTGATGGATCAGTTACCCGTGAATAGGTGACTCTGAGCCGAGTACAGAGCACTGCGAGCTGTCAGTCATTTCGGTGGAGATTACGATTTAGATTAGGCAAGAAAAAGTGAGCATTATGCGGCGACGAAAGTTAAGTTTAGGCACCTAAACGACTAGTTAAGTTTAGAAAAAATTGTGGTTTAAAACCCAAGGAACATGCATTTCCTGGGTGAAAGTATTCTGTTTTCCCCAGGAAGAAAACTCCTCTCCCTGTCTTGAAAGTCCTGTGTGTTAACGCCCACCCATCCCCCCCGACCTCCTCCCTACGCGGTTAGCTGCATTCTTATACAATAGTAGTCGATCTGGTGCACACAGCAAAAAAGAATTCTGTAAATCATACAAATTACAGTGCTTAACTTTTTGTAGTTTTTCAAACGTATGGTTCATGACAACAGGCTGACAGGGGGAAAAAAAGCAAGGATATCCTGCACAAGGAACCATGAAAGCACAATTTTGTCTTACCTTAACCACACCCTGTCTATATCGATGACATTTCATTTCCAGGATTGTTCAGGTGCTGCTGCAAGTTTTCTGTTGCATGACTAAAACTACTTTTGAACGTACACACGTTCCACTAAAACAAATTCCTTCCTGAGACTATTTTGCAGAGGCACCGTTGCTCCGTACGGTAACAATTGTGATTGGTTTAAAGAAATGCCAATAAACCAGAGCACGATTTTCTTTCATCCCGGAATGTTGTGTGGACTAGCCAGACCCTCCTAAGCAGCGCTGTGGAGGAAGGACTGGCAATGCGAGACTACACTTCCTTTAGCTTACGTTGCTAGTTTATTAGTATGATAAGAAACACCCACAAGGATTGTTTCAGGAATAGTCACGTGCGATAAATGGAAGTTGAACATGTAATGGGACTTGACTGAGATCTGTTGAGCTGGATTGTTTTTATTTCATTTTGCTCCCAACTGTAAGGGGAAAAAAAGTTCTCAAATAAAACACCTTTTTTAAATACAATACCTGACACAATAAGACATGAGTCAACGTCTTTTTTTATTTCAGAGTGGATTAGAAAAACATTTTATTTCCTCGTGAATAACAAAGATTAAATTACATTTAATTAAATAACTGTGTCATCCTACTGATCAGTGCTCCGCATGCCTTTCTGAGTGCTCTCCAGTTGAAATATGCTGACAATACAATGGCATTTTTGTAGTTATTAAGTCATTTCATAATCAATAAAACACTTTTCGTAAAAAGAGACCCACAAGTGACAAACTAATTGACTTGTTGTTTTTCCACTGAAATTGCAGTTAATTGTTCCAATCCATAGTAAATGTCAAGTAATGCCACAGTCTCTTTGGCTTTATTTGTATCTGCATGTCTTTCCCTGACACTCTCACTGTTTCAATTATGTGACATTTAGCTTCTTTAAAAATTAGACACAGTGACAAATAAAACAAGGGAGGGAGATATGCCATAGCTCACATCTTTTAAAGGCATTGTCACATTCATATAAATACTAGTCTCGCAGGGCCAGACCTTCCTCCAGAGCTCTGCGGAGGAAGGTCAGACTAGTCCACACAGCATTCAGGGATGGGAGAAAAACGAGCTCTGGTTTATTGGCATTTCTTTAAACCAATCACAATCGACAAATAAAACAAGGTAGGGAGATATGCCATAGCAAATCTGCAAATATTTTGAACACAAACTAATTGAGTCACTTCCTAGTAAATAAAATGAAACTACGAATAATTTATTTTTAAACAGGCTGCATTGTATTATACATCACACATTTCATCTTGATGTACCATCTCATGTGAAAGGAATCACCTGCAGTAACGCACCAGTCTCATAACATCTAATGTTGCCACTCTGATAGATAATATTTTTACAAACAATATGGAAATATATAATATAATATAAAATATATAATTATAGTGGGAAAAGGGAGTGCAATGAGATTAATTACAGGAGAATAAGAACCGAAGAAACTATATCTGCATTTAGAAATGAGTTAAAAAAGTATAATTGGAAGGAAGGAAGCAAGGAAGCTGACCTTAATACTGCATTTGAACTATTTTTAGACATATTTAAAACTGTATTGTTGTAAAAACTGTCTGATAAAACAATATTGCAATAAAAGGAAATATTCAGAAAACCCTGGATGTCCAAAGCAATTCAAAATGCCTTTAAAAAAGAGAATACCCTTTATAAGAATTTTATAAAATATAGAACATCTGAGTTAAAATATAAGAAATATAAAAACAAATTAACTAACATAATGAGGGCATGTAAGAAGGATTATTATAATGCATTACTAGAGAATAACAAATATAATGTAAAAGGAATATGGAATACAATAAACACCATTATTACAAAAGGACTTAATAAATTGAATTATCCAGAAAACTTCAAGGACAATGACATGACGTTGACAAATATGAATGAGGTGGTTGACAGAGTCAACAAAAAACATACTCATTTTTTTGGGGAACTGTAGAACTGTAAGTAAAAGATTGTGACGACATTGATATGTCTCTAGTAAAACAAGTAATAGATGGGATTGTAGACCCACTAACATATATATATATATATATATATATATATATATATATATATTTCCTGACAAGATGAAAGTAGCTAAAGTCATCCCATTGTATAAATCTGGTGACATATTTTCAATAACTATAGACCGATATCCTTGCTTTCTCAGTTTTCAAAAATACTTGAAAAACTATTTGTCACAAGGCTAGATAATTTAATTGATAAAAACAATTTACTAATGGACAGTCAGTATGGATTCAGATCCAGTAGATCAACGTCTATGGCACTAATTGAGTTAGTAGAAAGATTAGCAAATTGTATTGTAAACAAAAACTATGCAGTGGGGATTTTCGTTGATCTAAAAAAAGCTTTTGATACTGTTGATCAGGAAATCTTGTTAAAAAAATGGAAAGGTATGGTATCAGAGGTGTGGCCTATAACTGGATGAAGAAAAAAAAAAAAAATATATATATATATATATATATATATATATATATATATATATTTTTTTTTTTTTTCTTCATTTTTTTTCTTCGAGGAAGGTATATATACAGTGGGGGAAATAAGTATTTGACCCCTTGCTGATTTTGCAGGTTTTCCCACTTACAAATAAAGCAAAAATCTACAATTTTAATCATATGTACATTCTAACAGTGAAAGACAGAATCCCAAAGAAAATTCCAGAAAATCACATCATATGAATTTATTAAAATTGATAACCATCTGATGAGGAAAAACAAGTATTTGACCCCCTGGACAAACAGCAAGTATTTTGGCTCCTACAAGCCAGTTAGTCTTTCTTTAAGACACAGCCCCAATCCGAACCAATTATCTACATCAAATACACCTGCCTCACCTCGTTACCTGTATAAAAGACACCTGTCAACACCCAAACAACCAGCATCCAACATCACCACCATGGGCAAGACCAAAGAGCTTTCTACGGACATCAGGGACAAGATTGTTGATCTGCACAAGGCTGGGATGGGCTACAAGAGAATCGGAAAGCAACTTGGAGAGAAAAGATCAACTGTCGGTGCAGTTATCAGGAAATGGAAGAAGCACCACACCACCGCCAACTTTTAACAGTTCAAATAATAGAAGAAGTCAAATTTTTACAAAGAGTACAATAAAATGTCCAAAAAAACAGTTAACAGCAATAAAAATAAGTGTAGTTAATAAACACATTAACTCGGACTCACACAGATGCACACCTCACAAACACACAGCTATGTATTTCATATGGCGTGATCACACTGCTGCTGCTGTATTAACCATGCTTTTACTAATTTTTTAAAGGTGTTTTTAAGTGTCTTAATTTAAGTATAGAATTTATATTTGTAGGGAGCCAGTTCCACAGTTTGGCTCCCTTCACGGAAAAAACATTTTGGGCAAAAGAGGTTTTACAAATAGAATTTTACAGTCTCCACATGCAGCAGCTCTTGTGGATCTTGAAGATTCCAACCTGTTCACAAATTTACAAAGTGGTTCAGGTGCAAGTCCAGCTAAACATTTAAAAAACAACTGTATTTATCTAAGATTAACAAAATGAACAAAGTTTAAAATTTTATATTTATTTAAAATGTAACAGTGATGGAATCGAATGGGCTTGTTATCCAAAATTTTTAGGGCACGATTATAAAGCCCCTCAATAGGCTTTAGGGTAGTTTGGCTGGCCTGGGACCAAACAGTGGTGCAGTACGACAGATGGGACAGGATCATAGTGTTCAGAAAGACATGAGCACATTCAACTGTTAAACTGCTCCTGATCAATCTGAAACAATTCATACTGGCCTTCATTTTTCTTGAGATGGTTTTAATATGACTTTTGTAATTTAGCTGAGAATCTAAAATCACTCCTAAATATTTTTCTTCTTCTACTTGATCGATGAGTTCACCATTCATTTTAATGTTAAGGTTATTTATTATCCGCTTTCGTGTTATAGAAAAACACATAGATTTAGTTTTCCTCAAATTAAGTGTTAAACATGATTTGTTTAGCCAATCAGACACTTTTTGATATTCCTCTGTGTCTTGTGGATGTGTAAGTGTGCAAAGTTAGCCAACAGGGTGGCAATAATTTTTCAGGGCAGTACGTCTGTCAGCTGTTCTTTTGAGTTATTCTGCTACCTTCTGGCCAAAAAAAAAGAAAAGAACAAATCCATTAAAGCAGTATTAGTCAATGGATTAAGCTCTCTGGTAACAGATGAAGGGTAACCTTACTTATTTGGTATGGACATGGTCCGGTCTGCCGGCATGGCAGAACCATGGCGGAACCATGACCCATCAGTCACTGGTGCCAGACCTCTGAATCCAACAAGTCTTCCAAACCATAAGACAATACAGGTGGTTTATTCCTACCCTTTAATCCGACCCACAGTTGTCCTCATATCCAAATCAGAGAACGTGACGGTCACGGTTTTAAACACGTCGCAGTTTGGTTATATATTTTTTTTATTATTTTTTGGGCATTTTTAGGCCTTTATTTTCGACAGGACAGCTTAGATGACATGAAGCAAAGGCACGCAGGTCGGAGTTGAACCTGCGGCCGCTGCGTCAAAGACTAAGCCTCTTTATAAGGGCGCGCGCTCTACCAGGTGAGCTTCCCAGGCGACCTTGGTTAGGTTCTGGCAAAAAAAAACAAAAAACTAGTTATGTTTAGAAAAACACTGTGGTTTAAGGGCATAACTTTGGGTTCAACACTGGGGGGGGTTTGAGATCTCCACTTAAGGGCAAAATTGAAATTGTGAACGCCAAACACTTTTCTGCCACAATTTATGGTGCAAATGTCTTTATTTATGTAAAGGAAAGTAATTGTAACAGGTTGTAAAATCTATACAAATGTATAAACATATATACAAATGTATACACATGTAATAACAACATAACACATGTCACAAATGACATGATGGCAAAGTGCCTCATGCTTCAAATCCTCTCCAAAAAAACTGAGCTCTCCCTTTACCATTCCCACTGCTGATACATTTGATGTGACTGTAAATTCAAAGGCTCGTTTACATTCAAACCGGTGACAATTTCGGTGAACTAAACCCGAATCCTGGACTTTGTTACACCTACCTGTGCTGCCTCCCAATGCAAGACTTGGCATAAATATGATTTGGTATCACTTTATTTCAGTAATAAACTGACTGCTGTAGCGCAGTTAAATCAATTGAAACATAATAAACAGCAGCTTGGCCAAGATAGCGACAATAAAAACCCAATCTCTAACTTGATTTTTCAATCGTAAACCTCATATGTGCTTCCACGTGCGTACTGTATGTGCTTTTATGTACATTTTTTGCTCATAACTTTGGTTCAGTATAATTTAGTGATTTTCTCGGCAGAGATTTCCCACCGCTAATGAGCTTCATTTACCCAAACAACAAAGTAGTGGTGATTCCCACCTTATTACCTGACTTCAGATAAATCGCTCCGTGTAAACTATCTCATTTGTTTGCTTTGACAAATTCTAATTGAGAACAGCCTCTCTTAATACGCCCTGGCCAAGCGGGATTGGGTAAGGGGCGCTATTCAATTATGAAAGTTTTCACATTGGTAATTAGTCAGGGTTGTAACGTATTGTTTTATGGCCTTGGTTGTGCGTTGAGGTGGGAATGAGATGCTTTTAATGTGCGCGCTGAGAGGGTTTTGTTTGTTAATGCACTAATGTCTGTAATGAAGCTATGCAATCTAAAAAGCAAAGTGGATGACAAAGAGACTCACTCACGCCTGCACACACACACACACACACACACACATACACCAACACATACACAAACACACACACAAATCACTGTAGAGTCCAGATGATTTTTAAAGAGAGACTTGTTGAAGCATGTACGTGGCTCATCTGCTTTCTAAGAGGAGGGATTTTAGCAGCAATGGAAAAATGCAAAATCTGATTCATGCAAAGGTGTATTTTAGGAAAAATCATTATTCACACAATACAATCCAATACAATCCCAGCTTGGTCTATCAGCAGGAAGTGCACACAGATGACCAATCCATACCTCTGTGCAATCCAAAGTAAATTAGTTACATTAGGTTGAGAGATTTTTTTGTCTTCTGTTTGAAAATAAATAAATTGGAAATGCTTGGATATACCACAATTGCTCCTTTCACAAGAAAAATAAAAGTAGCTGATATTTTCTTTAGTTGATGATGAGAAACATACGTACTGATGTTTGAGATGCAATTAAAGGTGTATCAGGTATGGGAGGTGTTTATAGGTTATATTTTGCATGTTGCACGTCTGAAGTTACTGAAACACAAATCCCCAAAACAGTGAAACAGCCCTTCAAAGGCAGGTTGAGGCTGAATTGTTTATTTTCAACACCTCCACTTATGTTCTTAGTTTGTGACATGCACACAGCACACCCACTAACACCGTCTAATAGTGGAAGTCAAAGAATGATCAGAACATGAAATCACATTCCTTCAAGCGGCACTAAAACAGGCTTGTAGCTGCAACTGGAAAGCTGTCCCTTGTATTACTCATATTTTGTTGAATTGCGCAAACTCTTTATTTGCTTTACTTGTTGTTGCTTTGGAATCCACATGATATCAAAGAATACATCATTTGTTTAGCTTTAGATGATATTTCTCATTCTGTAATTGATTGTTTAATTAAGACACTGTAAATGTAATGTGAAGTCAAATTCTAAGGGCATTCTAAGGAATATAAATGTCCTTTAAAAAAATTATTTTGATTATTTTCAAAAAACTGTGTTGGGTAGGGGATGTGTGTATGTGTGTTAAATAAAAAATAAAGAAATAGAGAAATCCTGCTCCTTAATTTAATGATTGTCTCTGGAGCGGTGCCAACTCGTTAATGAGTGATTAAAAATAAATAAAGACCCGACAGACAGGAGGGGAGGAAGAGAAACAACAAGGGATCCTGGCTTTTATAGCTTTTACATTGCACACTTTGCTTTCTTAGTTACTTAGTTTGTTTACGTGTGTGTGTGTGTGTGTGTGTGTGTGTGTGTGTGTGTGTGTGTGTGTGTGTGTGTGTGTGTGTGTGTGTGTGTGTGTGTGTGTGTGTGTGTGTGTGTGTGTTTTTGCACAGTACACCAATGTACCTATAGGATCCAAAGTGACTAGCGAGTGTCCTGTATTTTCAGTAGTCATAAGCAGGCCAAAATTAGCCAATGATTTTAACAATCAGGATAATAATACCCAGGGGGGGGGGACATGTGTTCCCTTATTTCAAGATACAGAAGACGTTAAGCCTTCTCACGATCCATCAGAATGATAAGGGATTTCTGTAGTTTCCTCTTTTCATCTCTTCTCCTCATATTTGACTTATTGCACTTGTAAATGCCAAAGTACTGTGTCTCCCGCTGCCTCTCTCTTTCTGACAATCCCAATTAGTCCTCATGGCTCATTAGCAGCAAACCCAACTTAATCAGCAGCCCCAAAACACAGAGGAAAGGATGGGTGAAAGAAGAGAAAGAAGACTGGAAGAAAAGAGGGGGGGGAGAGAAGGAGAAAAGATAACAGGCAAATGCGTTGATGAGGTCCATTAAAAACTGTTACCCCATGCTGCACCGTGCCCACAAACCCTTTGACTTTTCCACAACTATAATTACCATTAGCTCGCAATGTTTTTCAAGTGCCGTTGACCCTTGTGTGTTATTGAACGCCCCACCAACAATGCGGTGAGCAGCTTAATTGGCAGGCCATTAATGAGACAGAGGTGAAGGGGGACGAAGCAATGGAGGATGATGGAGACCTCGGAGAGACGAGAGAAGATTTCTTTGTCTCATCAGATAGTCTCATTCAGTTCTGCAGTAAGTTCTCATCATATATTGAGTAATACAGTATAGGTCAAATAAGATGATAACACCTCTCTTGCTGCTACAAGACTTCAGCGTAGGCACGGTTCACGCCTCGTGTTGTCTTCCCGTCCACCGTTAACTTGTTATCCTTCCGGGTCAAAATTGAAAATTACATTTTCCTTTTCTTTGTCACTTTTTTTCAAAGCTTTTTTATTCATGGTCATGGTCATGGTCATTCATTCGGAGCGCTCCGTCGGCCCTGTTTGTATGCATCATGCTATTTACACAACTCCTGTGTTCAACTTGTTGCTCATGCCACACATCTTTGGAAAGCTACACATCAGGCATCTTTTTATTTAAAATTATTCAGGTGGAAATAAGAACTTTGTTTTCCTGTATATTATAAACATACATTACTCAACGCCCACAGATTCTGACTATTGGAGAATAACTTTAGGGCGTTACCTTTCAAAAGAAAGCAGAGACATGCAGTAGTCCAAATGGTTCAAGAACAGCTTCAGTTTACTTTAGATAGGCCCTGGATAGGCGTTTTTGCCGAATTTGACTCGAACGCTAAAGGGTTAATATATAATTCATCCATTAAGGGGTCAATACATAATTCATCCATTCATTATCTGTAATCTCTTATCTTTAACAGAGTCGTGCGGGGGGGGGGGGGGGAGGTGGCTGGAGCTGATCCTAACCGGTGGATGACGGAGAGAGGACTAATTTCAACAGCTGGAAGTATTTTCATTATAAAAAGGCTTTAATCAGAGTGGGGACATCGATGACATCCACCATGTGACAGTGCAACACATTCTCACTCCCATCACGTCAAAAAGCTCGTTCAGGTGCCTTTAGCGTTTGGTATTGACGCAAAAAGTCTCCTTTAGCGCCATATTTGTCTATTTGCTTGGTTTTTGACGCTCTCGGGACTTGCGTCTAGCCCTTTAGCGCCGTATTTAGACGCGCTCGGTTGGAACTCTCGGCATCACTTTTTTGACACTCTGGGTCGGGACGTACTTTTAATTGACATACGGCACAAGAATGGGACAGTTAGGTTTAGGAAAGATGGTGGGTGGAGTTATAAATGTACATTTCAGTGACACACGGGACAAGATGGGGACATTTTATACTACTACTCTACCGTTGTCTCTCTTAAAACTACGTCATCTTATAGCGCCGCAGTGGAGCTGCTGGTTTAGGGTTAGGCTGATTGTTTCTCCTCCTGCAAGCTTCATGATCCAATGAAGTAGAATGAGTTCTAAAGGAGCTGGCAGGTGGTGCGTTTGTTTTATGTGGGTTTTTCTTTTCTTTTTTTTTTGGGAGGGTGGGCCGCGAAACTATAACGAGTAACATAACTAATTACTTTTGATACCTAGTAATAAGTAAAGTAATAGTTAGTAAGTAAAGTAAAATAAGTAAAGTTGACTACTTACATTAACACATATATTTTTGTATTACAAGTTTTCTGAAATGTTACGTTTAAATATGCAAATGAGGAATTATCTAATGCTAACTTTTGGTGAATTTAGGAGAAATTTACAGGCGCAAATAGACAAAGTGTAGTAAAATAACCACCTAAATGTGTATTTTGGATGTTTTTTTCCCCCAATAAATAAAAGAAGACACTATGGAAGCTAAATAGCCCAAAAACTCTAAGTTAAAAAAAGTGATGGTTTTGCCTAGGGGTGTCTCCCCTGAAAGTGACACATAAGCCAAAAATAGATGTTTACATTACACTATTTAAACTACAATATTGTTGTATTATTTTGCAAACTATTCAGATTAGAAAATAATTTGATTATTTAGGTTGGTTGATTAGGTTGATAAAAGATTCCAAACTGGTATGTTTCAAATTTCAAATTTCTTTTAGGTCCTGGAGGTGTGACAATTTTCTAAGTTTGATGTAAATTGTTTTCCCTCCTGTGTTTATGACTTAAGAACAGGTGGGAAAAAAAGGTTTTTGCCAGGAGTTCCAATTAATTAACTTAATTAACTTTTTTTTTTTTTTTTTTTTCACTTTTTTTTTTGGTAGGTGAAATTCATTGGAATTTAGAAAGATTATCCTGGCAAAACCTTTTTGCAGGTGATCATAAACACCAAATGAAACTATTTAGATCAGACTTAGAAAATGGATCACCAGATATATTTTTTTCTCACTGGCCTTTCAGGGCTTCCGTAGAGTGAGCCTACCAAACTATTCTAGTAAAATGCTTATGTTGTCGGCTATTATATTTAACTCTTGTGTTGTCTATATCAGAAATATGGGTTTCTTTGTTACTACCTTATTGTAATTACCCAAAAATAACACGGATGATTCCATACAATGTGCTTCGCAATTACAACAAAAGATTGGATCTCTACTTTCAGTGAAGTTGGGGTGTTTTGTTCAAATTTTTGCATTTGAAAAAAAATAAAATCAAAATGTTTCGAAAAAGTATACTGACTGAACGTTGACCTATACCCTTCTGTGATTATCCTACTTTTATTATTAGTCTGAATAATTCATAAATTCTGCTTTTGTATCTCAAGGATTAGGTATAATTTCCTTTAAATAAGGTTTATTGACCATGAATTCCATAAATAAGTGTAAAACTAGTAATAAGTTGGTGTTAGTGGTGTTCATACATGGCAGTGAAAGGAAGTGTAAAATGGTGGGGGGGAAGGGGCCAACAACATTGAAAGAAGGCACCAAAAGGGTTGAAAGAAATTTCAGTTTTGACCCGGGAGGACGACAAGTGCATGGTCCAAGACACAAGGGTTAGCTCAGTCAAACAGAATTAAGGTTTACCTGAGAGGCTAATAAACTTCAAAAGGCAGCCAGGATCATTAAATGCATTTTGTGAATAATAGCACCGTTATAATAATCATAATAATTAATTAGTTGCAAAAGGGACAGTGTACATTATTCAACATTCAAACAAATGTAAATGTACACGTTAGCTAAAAGGCATTTAGGCATCGTAAAAATAATACAATATGTACAACAAATGAAATAACACACACACACACACACACACACACACACACACATATATATACTGTACAGTAAATAAAGTAAATTAAAGTACCACTATCTTTTTCAGCTTCCAAATTTAAGTGACATTTACATTAATCCATCAATAATTATACTTTTGTACTTTTACTTAAGTACCATATTGAATGCAGGACTTTTACCAAGTATTTCTACAGTCCTATTACTCTTAGTGTCAGGATCCGGCTGAGACTGATTGCCTTTGTGCCACTCTTGTGGCCTTTTTGTGTATTATGTTGTTATCTGTGCTTGTTGCTGTGTTCCATGTGTTCTGTTGTTACCTGTCTGTCGTCTGTCTTTGTCTCCGCCCATCCCCGTATATGGTCTGCACTTCCTCTCTTGTTAGTTTCCATCCAGTTCTGTTTTCACCTGTTCCCAATTGTCTCGTTAGTTTCCCTCTGTTTCTACTCTTACCTGTTGCTCGTTACTGTCTTGTCCAATCCCCTGTCTTTCTGTTTATCGGTCTGAGTATTTCTACACCCCTGTGTTCCTTTGTCTCTTGTCGGTTTGTCTCTCCCCATTTGTCCTGTGAGAGTCCTGTTCATTTGTAGTTGTTCGTTTGTAGTTGTTTAGTCAACATAAAGTGTGTTTGTTCTGCACTTCTGCCTGGACGAGTCTTACATTTGGCTCCACCTGCTGAACCGTGACACTTAGCTTGGAGTACTTCTTTTACCACTGCAGTAAACCAACCGCAATAAACACTTGGGATTTGGGAAACTGTGCTTGGCATTTTTTCAGTGCTTTCTGATGTTCAACACATTCTCACTTCCATCTCGTAAAATACAGACGCTTGGTCAGGTGCCTTTGTTGTTGTTATTGACGCTAAAAGTGTCCTTTAGCGTCATATAACGCGCTTTAACTAAATGTGCTTGGTCGGGACTATTGGCGTCCCTTTTGACGCAGTTATGTTAAGGAAAAGGTGGTGGGCGGGCTTACGTTTCCGTGACATGCAGGAATAACGGGCCGGTTAACAAAAAAAGCGGCTTCCGTGACACGCGGCAATAACGGGACGGTTAAAGACACACGAATGCCGGTCTCCTGGGTGAAAGTCCTGTGTTTGACCCATCCACGACTCATGCTTTGAGGCTACCAAGAACCTTTAGTACTTGAAAGAATCATATACAATGCTTGAGGAACCATTCCCTAAATAAAGAGGTTCTTCAGTTGGTGATGGCTCTTTAAAGAACAATTAAAGAACCATTCTTTTTCTGTGTGTGTCATTCTTTTTGGCTGCGGACCAAACATCAGTGCTGATAGGCATGTTCATAACATCCGAAAGGACGTGGGCACAACACTCCCTGATGATTCCTGAATTATTACCTGTCAAATATGCTGAAACACAACAGGGCGAGAAAGGCGCTGCAAGAAACTATCCAGTAAATACAAATGATTCCAGAAAAAAAATTGGAAATGACTTCATTTGAATGGGAAGTAGATGAGGAAAATGGATGGTCCAGCATAATACATACATGCTCAAGATGGAGACATTTATTTTTATTTTTGCTGAAAAAAAATATGTATATGTATACTGTATATATACTACTGCGAAGTTACACAGGTCACATAAGGGTTGAAAATAGTCGGTGTCGGGTTTCAGAGGGCCTCCCATGCTTGGCTTTGTCCGGGTCTACCTTTGGAGCTGAGAATGAAATATTTATTGACAGCGAGAAACACACACAACGTAGCAAGGAGAGGAGAAGAGATAAAAGAAGAGGACGGAGAGAGAGACAGAGAGAGAGAAAGAGAGCGCGCGAGTGAGTGAGAAAAGGAAGTAAGGGAATAGAGGTGGAGAGCAGGGACGGGAGGAGGAGGGGAAGGAAAAGGCATGAGAGGCACAAAAAAAAAAGGTTTGAGAGGCAACAGTGGAGGGAGAACGAGAACTGGGAATGGACAGAGGGCAGACAGAAGAATGAAAGAGAAAGATTGATGAAGTAAAATAAGTGGGGAGGAGAGGAGAAGAAAGGGAAGTGGCAGAGGAAAACAAAACAAGAAGGAAAAGGGAAGATGACAATGTTTAGCAACCCCATTATCACAGGCACACACACACACACACACACACACACACACACACACACACACACACCAGTTGCTGTATAACAGGATTACTGCGCTGCTGAAAAGGAGAGACACACAAACACATATTCAACCACACGCAAAGCAGAAACATCCATTAGCGATGGACATATTGCTCTCACTCACCGTCCTTTCACTCTCTATCTCACAACAATCACTCGCTCGCCCGTCTGCATGCTTATTACTGCATTTTCTCTCTCTCTCTCTCTCTCTCTCTCTGTATCACTCTTATTCTCTCTTCCTCAGCGATGTGAGATGCCAAGTGCTTTTAAACTTGCATATACTGTTCATGTAGTTATCCTGTATTTAACCTTTCAAAAAATCACGTCTAGTGATCGGAAATGTTACGAATCAGAAAAACTATATTGCAGTGAGTCTCGTGCAAGAACATCGTCATATTCAACAAACTCTCCTAACTGCAGAAACTTGTTGTAAATTGCTCATTTCAATCGCACCTGATGAATGCCAACTGGAGATGAATGTGTTCGCAGATTTGAGCATTCAAATAATCAGCATCCCCCCCCCAACCAAAATTGCTAGATAGAATTTAAAAATGGAGCACTTGAGGTCCTGTTACTGGAAATCAGACGATGAAAACAAGTATATTTATTTATAAAGCGCCTTTCAAAATCAAAATTTTTAAATAATAAAAAAAACAAAACAAGGCAACAGAAATAAAATACACGCTTCAAGGGGCTAAAACGTTGGCTGGAGGGAGGGGCTAGTGGGGGTTTAAGCACCCCCGGAGTCCCCCTCTGTGACCCCCAGTAGGCCTAAGTGTTTGATGAAAAATATTAATGGAATATAACATATAATATATATTAATAATAATAATAATAATAATAATAATAATAATAACCCTGCCCTGAAAGAAAGACTTTCATGTGTTTTTCTGTCATTTACGGTCACGCCCGTTTCTCTCCTCCTTGATGGAACGCAGATAACGCATTGCCTTATCTTGCGCTCCGGTGGCACTCGCACTAGAGCTGTAATCGGGAAGTTAGGCCTGACAAGTACATTTTGATTGAGAGCTTCTTCTTTTGTTCTTTTTTTTTTATTATTTTTGGGCATTTCTGCCTTTATTGGATAGGAAAGCTGAGCTATGAAAGGGGAGAGATAGGGGAGGAAGACATGCAGGAAACGGTTACAGTTTGGACTCGAACCCTGGACCTTCTGCGTTGAGGCACAAACCTCTACATATGTGCGCGTGTGAACACAGCTCTTTTGCCTTGTGTCAAGAATGAGTAATTTATACATATTTTCATGACTAACGTAGGCTATAGGCTACTTGGAAGTTGGAACAAAGAACATTACAGACATTACTTTCCACTCTCTTTGTGTTGGAATTTTAAACGCCGGTGGATTTATGAGGACTATGGTTAACTGCTGAACGTACACGTTCCACCAAAACAAGTTCCTTCCCGAGGCTATTTGCAGAGGGACGGTGGCTCCGTGCGGAGCTTAGCACCGCCCATGACAATTGTGATTGGTTTAAAGAAATGCCAATAAACCAAAGCAAGTTCTTCTCGCATCCCAGACTGCTGTGTGGACTAGCCAGACCCTCCTCCGCAGCGCTGTGGAGGACAGTCTGTCAAAGCGAGACTACGTTTATGCCTATACATGGAACACATGGCTGATACAAACACAACAGGGCTATTTCAACTGAATGAATGGATATCATAAAATCCTTGATCTTATATATCGGTCTAGATATATTGGACACATACATAGAGAAAATAGGTGACATTGGAGCTGGTGGTATAACAGACATGGTAACTGGCTTGCATCTGGCTCTAAACAAACATCAATACGCAGAATTAAGACTTGGAGGGCGGACTTAAAAGAGGACATTTCAGAAAACGATTGGATAAAAAACGTGTGACGCATCTTAGAAAAAAACAACAAACTCTAATTAAAAGCTACTCCAATATAATTGGCTAATGCAGACATACACAACTCCTGTTAAGTAGAATAAATACAACAGTGATATACCGGACCTTTGTTTGAAATGCAGTGAGGGTAAAGGAACATATATGCACTGTGTCTGGGAGTGTGACAAAATGAAAACCTTCATGAGGGGGGTGATCAATAAAACTATGTTCATCTGGTCTGTGAACATTCCACGTGACCCTAAGATGATTATGCTGCACCTGTATCCAACAAATCTCAATTGTAAACCCCAAGAATATAGAGTTATTGATTTTGCTATACTACAGGCAAAATGTACTGTAGCTCTCATCTGGAAGAAAATGGAGGCACCTATAATTGGTGCTTGGATCAAGAATATGGCGCAATGTATGTCCATACAGACTGATCAAATATTGAGAGGCAAATTGGGGGTGTATGAGAAAATATGGAGACAGACATAGGGGGAGCTGCTACTTTGATACTGTCATATGATATTATATCATATTTTTTTTATTGTTTCAAATGTATCATATGTCATTTTTTTGTGGGTTGGGACATTGTAAAAAAAAAAAAAATATATACTGTATATATATATAATTATATATATATATATATATATATATATATAATTATATATATATATATATATAAATAATAATAATAATAATTATTATTATTATTATTATTATTATTATTATTATTATTATTATTATAATTAGTATTACATTTTATTAAACCAATAACTTTTTTTATTTATTTTTATTTAGGCTGTATAACACACAAGAGAAACTTCAAAATACAGTATATTGCTGAAATCAGCTGCACATGACACTTGCTCGTAATCTTGTTTTTTTTCAGAAACATATTAATCATCACAAACAGATTCCTCCTATCTGTAAAGTATGTACAAATGACTGCTCAATGAATGCTTTGAATTCTGTTTTCTGAATTTTTGTTTGTCATTTTGGCCTTCATTTGTCATCATCATTACTGCTTTAATTAACATAACCCATCTTTAGTCTTTAACAAATAGTGACATACAGTACCTTCGGCTCTGCTTTAACAAGCCATAAACATAGGGCGACTGTTTTCTGAGGTCATAATTCCTCCTCTCTGGATGTCATTTACTGCTCCGGTAGAAAATCAGGAACCATCACCTGAACTTAATCAAAATTTTGCCAGGCTTTAAATGGAAAACATTTCACAGATTGTTCCGGTATATCCCCTTTTAATTAAGAATGTAACCTTCTTATCAAGCGCCAGGGTTGACAAATCACCGTAAATGTATTTGTTACACTTTGAAAGAAGTTTAAAAACTTCTCAGAGAGCAGCCACATTTACATACCACTTCCAGATAGATGGTGGGGGGGCAGTGTGTGTCGTCTAATCCCAAATTAGGATCTTAATTTTGTGCACGTTAAACGGTCTACAGAGAGGCTTTGCTCTCACATTGGAGAAAAAGAAAAGGTTGAAAAAAAGATAGATTGTGGTTTTTCTGGTTCTATTGTTCGTACTTGTACCCATGGCTTAAATAAGGATAGATTTCTCTTTTTCATGATTCAAAATCTTTTCTTTTGTTTTCCTTTCATTTTACTGTAATAAATAATCCGAACTGTTCAATAGTGCTTTACGCACAACACAGTTGATGCTGTTCGGGAAAGTGAAGAAATCCGTAAAACCAAAAGCAAAAACACTCCCACATTAATACTCCGACAGCTTTTTACACAATTCAAACAAGAGGTTATGCAGGCACAGTTAAAGCCAACCTTCAAAAATGTGTTTGTGATCGTTCTCAATGTTATTGATGGACTGAATAACGGAAGACATAAGCACTGTCACCATATGACATGTTTCTTAAATGGAAGGACGGACAAAAGCCCAGTTGCAGCTGCTGGATTTTCTGGAGAGCAAAAATACATGCAAGTGCAAAACCATGCAGTGATACAGAAAGTGCTTAACAAATAACAAGATTTTATACTCAACTGGAAATAACAGGGAACCAGTTTATCTTGTTTGGAGCCTTTGTGGAGATTTTCCGTTCAGATGAAGGTAGATAAAGAAGCACCAAAATATGGAGGGACAGGTAAAGAGAGAAATTGGTGAATTATGAGGTGTATATGATTGATTTTCAGGTCAGAAACAGAAAGGAAGTAGCCAACTCCTTCTCAGTCCAAACTCGTAAAATATGGAAGTTTGGACAGTGGTTGTCAGCGGTTGAAGCGACGATAAAAACACCCTTCAGCGTGTTTGTAGAATGTACCGGGGAGAGCAGGTAGCTAAACGGGGTTTAGTAGTATGTAAGGGGGAAATTCCGCGTAGGGAAGTTGGTCGGGGTGGAGAATGGGTCAATCACAGGACTTTCACCCAGGAGACCGGCATTCGTGTCCTGCATGTGTCGTTTACCGTCCCGTTATTGCTGCATGGAAGCCGCTTTCTTCTTTAACCGGCCCATTATTCCTGCGAGTCACGGAAGCGTAAGGCCACCCACAACCTTTTCCTAAACCCAACCGTCCTGTTATTTCCACGAGTCACAGAAGCGTAAGACCCACGACCTTTCCCTAAACCCAACCGTCCCATTCCCGCGAGTCACGGAAACATAAGCCCACCCACGAGCTTTTCCTTAACCTAACTGCGTCAAAAGGGACACCAATAGTCCAGCTAAAGCAGACTTTTAGCGTCAATAACAACGACAAAGGCACCTGACCAAGCGTCCGTATGTTACGAGATGGGAGTGAGAATGTGTAGAAGGAGCTGATCTTTAAAATTATGATGTTTCATAATTTTAAACCATTTGATTTTGCTTCTGTCAAGGCTGTAGTTATGATCAATGTATCTATTGCTTTAAACAAGGATGAAGTTGGTTTTCAAAAGCCTAACAGTTAAAGGAGATGTATGTTTAAAATGTAGTCTAATGGAGTACATAAAAAAAGTGAATAGGACCCAGAATCAAACCGTGAGGGATGCCACATTAAATGGAAGCTAAGAATGCAAAATAACTTGCAATAGAGACTGCGGACAGCTTCTATCATAGTTTCTCACAGGGCCAGTGGGGTAACAAGTATTCATACCCTTTACTTAAAGGGGAACTATGCAGTTTTTTTTAGCTTGATTTACCTTAACTGAACAGCTTTGGGGTCATTGGAATGGTTATATGACTTTTTTCAAGTTGAACGGTGTTCGTCTCGCTCCCTCCTAGCGCCTGTGAGCGGACAAACCACCCTTGCAACTTTCGGCCTCAGCATCTGGAAGTATGGCGTGATATCAGGTCTTGCAATGTAACAAATTGCTTCACGTTACTGCACACATACACCCATTCAGGAGCTGGCTAACAAGGTAGCGAATCACACTATCGTCATGGCTGAGCTGGCTAAACAGAAACAGAAAGCTAGGAAAGCATTGTCGGAGGAACAGAGAAAGAGGAAACGGCAGACTAACCGAAAGAGGAGTCAGACACGTAAACATAGGAGCTGCCAAATATCTATTCCGAAGCTGTAAGGAGAGCTCTATAGAGAAACCTGCCAGCAAAAAGCGAGAAAACTACGAAGAAATGGCCAAAACTGCATAGCGCCCCTTTAAGTAAAAGTACTAATACCACACTGTAAAAAAAACACTTTGTTATAAGTACAAGTCCTGCATTAAAATTTGCTTAACAAAAAGTATGTAAGTATCATATGGTAAATGTTTTAAAGTAAAAGTACTGAGAAATCCTCACATTTTAGAAATTGGAAATAATTAAAACAGTTCTGTCAATCACCTAAGTGTTTAATCTGCTAATCATTTCAACTGGCCGTTATATTGTTGGGTAGTTTAAAATAAAACATATTTTATACACTGTGTGCAAAAATCTTAATGTAAAGTAACTAGTAACTAAAGCTGTCAGATGAATGTAGTGTAATATTTCTCTCTGAAATGTAGCGGGGTAGAAGTAGAAAGTGGCATGAAAAGAAAAGACTCAAAATAAGTACAAGTACCTCAAATTTGTACTTAAGTACAGTACTTGAGTAAATGTAGTTACATTCCACCATTGCACAGGGGTATTAGAATGACGTGATTTACTTGATGATTATCAAGGATAATATGCATAATCAATGTCATTAAAAAAAGACAATAATGTTTATATTTCATTATTATATAGCCTCAGTCTTCCCTGCTAAGGTCATCCTGACTGGTTACGCATGAGTTACCCATTATTTAGAAGAGGTAGACGTTCAGGGGGCTCAAAAATGAACGGAAAACAGTCACTGTGTTGACTTTGTGTTATTAATAAATATATAATACATGAAAATGTGATTTATTTTGATTTTATTGTCTTTTACGTAGATTCTGGCTTTAACAATGTCTCATTCTCTAACAGATTTGTTGTTGAGATGCATGACTTAAATATTCATGTTTTGAATGTGCACAAACGTTTTGAACAATACAGGAGAATAACAATTTAATTTACATAAATAAAAACATTTGCACCATAAATTGAACAATTCACCAGAATGCAGGAAATGAAGTGTTTGATGCTCCAAATCAGACCCCCCTCCAGTTAAAATGTGTGTCCCCCCCCCCCTCCACTACTGAAACAAACAAAACCTACACCTATGCTGGAAAGGGTCCTGAGATAACTTCTGTTATAATTTGACACTATACATACAATTTAATTGTATTGGTTTGTACAGGTAACAAAAACTAAATTTGGTTTTATGACTTTAATAAATATATTAGATCCTGAGAAATTTCCACATCTGAAATGCAGCTAAAAGCATGTCATGTGCGTTGTATTTTTAGCTACAGGAAATTATCAAAAGCCTAGACAAAAATGAAGTCCCAGCCCTAACCTACTGCTAATCTTAAATACAAGGCATGTTTCTTGAGGAAAAAAAAACAAAACAAAAAAACGCTGGCCATGTCTACATGAACAGGAGGGATGAACAAGGAAAGAGAATTTGTTTGATCCATCTTTCATTGCGATCTCTCTCCTTCAGATTTCTGCTCTGCCGTTCAGCGTTGCATCACGGCTTTCACCGCGGCATGCTGGGGGAATTTGAGTTTCTGGAGAATCTGTGTCTCGGATCATCTCCTGATTTGTTGAAAATATGGAAGGAGGGCTTTTTTGGTCCGTGAGGCTGGGTATGTGAGGTAGGAAAGAGGGAGGGAAACAGATTGAGGGGATGATGGGAGAGAGGGATGTATATGAGATGAAGGGAGGCGAGGAGTAAAAGAGGGGGAGGCAGTGAAAGACAAGCGGAAAAAAAAGAGAATATAAGGATAAAGCGGGAGGGGGAGAGAGGATAAAAGGAACAAAAAGACGCATGATAGAGAAAGACAAAACAAAGTTAATAAGGAGAGATTGTGGAGGTTAGAGATATGTATTCCTCCCGAGCAGCTATTTATGTGCTGTTTTGTCTCTTCATATTCTAAGTAGTTCCTATTACATTTACACAAGTTGCACTTAGCACAGCTGCCAGCGACAACATTTCCTTGTCAAACTTGTGCAGGCTCACACCAGGAATGTGTAAAATCAAAGAGTCTGCTGAGGGAGAAATCACTAGGATATGGTGAAACACAGAGAAATACTGCGGGTTACGAAAGGCCTCACAAAGTCCATCCAAAACAAGTTGAAATAACACGTGTGTGTGTGTGTGTGTGTGTGTGTGTGTGTGTGTGTGTGTGTGTGTGTGTGTGTGTGTGTGTGTGTGTGTGTGTGTGTGCGTGCGTGCGTCATCTCGGAAAAGGACCCTCCGCGATTTTTTTTTGTGTTAGTTGGAAGAAAGTATCAGGAGGAGGCTGCACTTTAAAATGTAGCTGTCAGTCTTTTTTACAATGGGACCTTCAATATTTAATTCAGTGTTCAATCTGTTCAATAAAATGATGTTGAACATGATTTCCTTTCATTTGTTTTAAATTCAAATGGCAACTTGTTGTATTTGAGCAGAATCCTGAAAGCAGCAGAAACACAGAACTGAATACACTTTAATTAATCTGTTTATTAGTGCAAATAATTCAGCATTATTGCATATTTTCCTCATCACAATTAAATCACAAAAACATACCAAACTTCTAATCAGTAAATACATAACGTGGTGTCATAGATTAAGCTATCCAATACAGTGACTTAATTAGCTCCCCCTTGACCAAGTACAACATAAATATGCTGCTTATACAGTCAAAAAAATCACATATGTTATATGTAATGATGCCACACTCTGAAAAGGGCCATGCTGCAGTATGAGTTCTTTTACTTGTGATACTTGGCACTGATAATACTTCTGTACTTTTATTTAAAGCCGCCATGTTTCAAATTAGAAAAAATCTGATTTTTGTGACCCAGCGACGCAAAATGACCTGTTGCACATTTACCTCCTGTTTGGAGGTATGCATTATAAAGTGCCCCCCCCCAAAATCACACAATGGAGGAAAACTGTAATGTCCATGGCATGCACACACGTTTTTCCGAGACCCAACAATTCCCCCAAGAGCCATTGCAGTGCGATGGCGGTGAGAAAAAAAATCAACTTCCTTTTAACAGGCAGGAAACGTCATCAGGTGAACATTTTATTTTTTAATACTTTTGTTTATAGCTAAATACTTCATCAGCCTCAGTTGTACTTTGTGTTAAGTGCTAATAATAATAAGATGTATTTATATAGAACTTTTCAAAACTGATGTTACAAAGTCCAAGACAATAAAACCAGATAAATGAGAAAATAGTAAAAATAATTTATTAAAACAGCACAGCATATATCAATAATAGAATACAAAATAGTAATACAAGACAATAGAAACAGATTTGTAAATATAAATGTTTATACATATGTGCATACACAAAAAGATGCATAATGCATATACCCATATAGGACATGCTCTGTACACATGCTTTGCACATGAACAAACAGTATAGACACATAACAATGGGACGTTGTGAAAATGCCATTCTAAAGAAATGCGAAATAGCTAATGTTTTCATCTGAAAGCGATCTGAATACTGGTACATATGTATACGTTTTGTGTATCTTCTTCATTATCATATATTTGGAATGGAAAGTGGAATGGAAGTCTAAATCTGGTGTACAGTACCAGAGTAAACGCACATCAGTGCAGTTCTTAAATGTATTCTTTAGAAAGTGGAAAACGTCGATGATACGCAGCTCAATAATCCAGCGTATGTCCAGGTTGAGTTTGTGTGGAATGGGGCAGAAGGCGGCTCCTTCTATCTTTTCTTCATGGGGATTTTCTTGAGTTTCTTATTGCTGGGTTAAGAATCGGAGCTGTGAAATGTGGGCCTCCTAACTAGTTTTCCTGTGAGAGGAGAGAGGTTTTTATTATTTCAAAGGGAGAACAGCTTTGATAATTATTTCGTAAAATAATGGCGTCCCTATTACAAAGATGTATCCTCCACCATGGTCATCCCATTGTCGTTTCACCATGAGAATACATAATGAATAGGATTACAGGGTTTCTCGCTCTCCCTCTCTTTCGTGGTCTTTGCCTCTCACCCACTCTATAGATAACTCTTTCTTTTTTTGCTGTCTCTCTCTTTCCTCTCGTTCCTCCCCACCCCCCTCCTCATTTTCCTCTCCAAAAGAAATCTTTCAGGCATGTCCAATTGGCTCTGGCCACCACATGCATGTCTCCCTGGTGGAAATAAAGTATAAAAACTCTCTTCTTCAAAAAACACACGCGCGCACACACACACACACACACACACTCTAACACACGCGTCTAAATGAAGTTGTGACTCAAAGAATAGGCCACTAAGAGAACATCAGACTTCTCATTAAAGGCTTGCTATACGGTCCCCTTTACGTGTGTGTGTGTGTGTGTGTGTGTGTGTGAGCAAGTGTGACACAGAGACAGATCCCTGTGGTAATATTGTGGGTCCAGGCCTAGTTATGTACCACATAGGTCCTTTTTAGTGGACCCTAGCTAACCACACACACACACGCACACACACACACACACACACACACACACACACACACACACACACACACACACACACACACAGAGAGAGAGAGAGATGCAAGAACACAAAGTAAATTGGATAGATTTATAGTATTGCTGTTGTATAACTTTTCTGTAGCTCCTGTCTGGCCTTTCATTTTTTACCTTTGTATCGGTTCTCTTTTAATCCCCTCATATTTTTCTCCACTTTTCTTCTTATTCTTATTTCTTAACTTTGCCTGTACCTTACTTCCTTTCTTCTTCGCCATTTCATTCAGTCTCTATTACCTTAGAGTTCCAATTTGATTCAATTATGCCTGTATTGGTGAAAAAAATTAGCTTTTTACAACCCATTCAACACTCACTCCATGATTTCTAAAATTAAGCCCATAGGTACCCCAAGGCTATCTTTTGAAAGAAAATGGCACCATTAAATATGTAATGGTCAGTGTAGTACACTGTGTAGTCCATTCACCCCATAAACACTTTAGGACTCAAACTGAAATAAAAATTTGGCTGAATGAGAAAAACTGGCACTACTACTACTTTTTCTTTTCTTTTCTTTTTTCTTGAGTAGCATCTTCTATCTTGAGTATCTAAATTATGTTTGCACCTAATTTGGTTTAGGTTGGATGGGATTTAAAGGCAGATAATGGCCGTGGCTATTGCATAGCATTAGACTAAAAGCAACTAGCTAGCCTGGCATTGCCAGCATTTCATCTGCCAGAGCAAATAAAGCATGAGCTCAGCAGATTCGTCTGGTTGCCAGGGTAACTAGCTAGTGTGAGACTGCTTTGGTGGCCGGGTCACAACGGCTGGTGACTAGCCGTTAGCTAGCTGCTACTTGAAGAAAACGGCAGCAGCTAAACCCAGCGCCGGAGTTCTTAGCCCCATGATGTGATTCCGAACCACCCTGACTCACCGCCGGATCAGCAAACTTAAAGGTCCCATGACATGGTGCCTTTTGGATGCTTTTATATAGACTTTAGTGGTCCCCTAATACTGTATCTGAAATCTCTTTTATATAGACCTTAGTGGTCCCCTAATACTGTATCTGAAATCTCTTTTATATAGACCTTAGTGGTCCCCTAATACTGTATCTGAAGTCTCTTTTATATAGACCTTAGTGGTCCCCTAATACTGTATCTGAAGTCTCTTTCCCGAAATTCAGCCTTGGTGCACAATTACAGCCACTAGAGCCATTCCCACAATGAGCTTTCCTTAGGATGTGCCATATCTGTGTCTGTAGCTTTAAATGCTATTGAAGAGGAGAGAGAGGGGGGGCAAGGTGGAGGGTGGGGGTGTGGCCTTGACCAACTGCCATGCTTCGCTCGTGCGCAAGCCATGATGTCTCTCTTTCTCATGGGCGGGCCAAATTCTCTGGGCAGGCAAAGCAGAGAAAGGGGAGGTAACCTTTCCCCTTATGACATCATAAAGGGAAGATTCCAGATTGGCCCATTTGAGCTTTCATTTTCTCAGAGGCAGAGCAGGATACCCAGGGCTCGGTTTACACCTATCACCATTTCTAGCCACTGGGGGACCATAGGCAGGCTGGGGGAACTCATATTAATGTTAAAAAAACTCATAAAGTGAAATGTTCATGCCATGGGACCTTTAACAGCAGCAACAGAAAGTTTGCTGGGATCAGACATCGGAGCTCTACAGCCAGGAACTGAAAGTCTATCTATGGAGCTGGGATCCACTCTCTTCACGGCAAGGTTGTCTCTCTGGGTCGTTTAATTGACATGCAGCACAAGAACGGGACAGTTAGGTTTAGGAAAAGATGGTGGGTGGGGTTACAAAATGAACGTTTCAGTGACAAGAACGGGACATGAACCCCGGTCTCCTGGGTGAAAGTCCTGTGTTGTCTGACCCATCGGTATCTGACGCTGAGAGACACTGACCAAGCGTCTGTAATTCACGAGTTGGGAGTGAGAACAGGTTGCATATTGACACATTTTTATAAATATATTTATTCCCTTAATTTATTTATTTCAGAATGTATTCCATAGGTATATTTATTTAATTATGTATTTAATATTTTATTTATTTTTGTAAAATTATTTTTTGGGGCTTTTTCCCTTCATTATATAGTGACAATGGATAGACAGGAAAGTGGGGGGAGAGAGAGAGAGAGAGAGAAAGAGGGGATGACACGCAGCAAAAGGCCACAGGTCGGATTCGAACCCGGGCCGCTGCAAAGGACTCAGCCTACATGGGGCACACACTCTGGGTGAGCTAGAGGCAGCCCCATCATGTATTTAATATTGAATAAAATGGCTTCCCATACTTTCCAACCACATTGTCCTCCTCCATGCTGTACAACGTGGAAAAGTCAAAACAACGGACATCTCCATGTAGCCAAAGTCCATCTGTGCTAGCCGCCATTGCTTTATAGCTTCTTTAGTCTATATACTGTACATGACGTTCCATTTCCGGGATTGTTCAGGTGCCGCCAGAAATTCCGCCATATGTCCTTCTTTTCGGCCGGATGTCCATGCGTACAAGCTTGCAACTTTCCAAACCTGCTGTCTTGGTTCTCATTTAATGTTCAAAGCACAAAATACCTGTTTGGCAGGGCACTCGGACGCGCTAACAGCACTTTAGTGTGTGTAGAGTGATAATAAAAGCAAAAAAAGAATCAATAAAGGCAGTTCTGCTGTATTTCAGGTTGTAACACTTCAGCAACTGACACTTTCATTGTTGGGGTGTCAATGCTTTAAAGTACTCATATTATGCTTTTTGGCTTTTCCCCTTTCCTTTATTGTGTCATATATCTTTTTTGTGCATGTTATAGGTTTATAAAGTGAAAAAGCCCAAAATCCACCCCAAAGGGACTGACCATCTCCAACAAAAAACACTGTTTACAAACTGCTCCAAACAGCTCTACTGTAGTCCAGCCTTTACTTCAGAGACAAACGTGGTCACTTTGTAACACACGTTATAATGCTCACCTAGCTGCTAGCAGGGCATGCCCTCATACTCTGCTTCTGACTGGCTAGTAGTCCTTACCTAGGTACTGCGCATGTGCGACTCCCAACAAAGACGGAACAGAGGTGAGATGTCTCACTCTGTAGCTAAAACAGAGAGCTCAACACACAGGGTGAAAAGAGGAGCTGCAGCAATGTGCAGTACAACAAAAATATGGTGTTTTTTGAAAATTAAACCATGTAAACCTATTCTGGTACCGCCTCTAAATACAATTATGAACCTCAAAATGAACATAATATGAGGTCTTTAAAGTTATTGCAACCTTATATATAAATCAAACCATTCAAAAATGACTCTCTTCTGTAGCCATTATTTATACCAGTTGTATACAGGTTGTCTGAGCACACATGCTCTTATACAGCAACATCCTGTTAACAGTTAAAATCATGGAAATATAATAAGAAGTGGATACAGCGTTCGAGGCGGAGCCCCGTTCATTTCTATGAGAGTTGCTTAATGGCGCATGAAGCCATCATGGAGCCAAAATTCACCCGGATAATCGACACGGGGGGTTACCCTAAGACCAATATTCCAATTAGCACTAATCGGAGTTTGGAAAGTGAAGTTGAGAGACGTTTCATTGCATCACAGTTAGCCGATACTGCTACCTAGAGCTCTTGTATAGCAGATGAAGCCACCCTCTTCCCTTTAACTTTCCCAGTTTACTAATCTCTTGTCTTAGCCCATACAATTTGCGACTCGATTCTACGAATTTCTTGCTTCTTTTTGTAACGCTCTATGTAAAGCAGTCTTGCATAGCCAGACCTATCTCCATAGCTTTGGGTTATGGTCCGGCTGAAAAAAGTTGACTTTCTGGTATTCATAGTTTTAGTCACGTGACTGTTGCGGAGACCTGAAGGACAAAAGACACTGGGAACTCCATAGAGCTTCATCTTTTACAACTCTTACAAGTTTTTAGATCACATCTCAAAGGAGAAAAAAATAAGATGCAAACTGTCGATGTACGAATATGGAAGCCATGTAACATTCTTGGCAAGTAAAATTGATGACTACTTTTATTGTGTTTTCATTCAGTGGGTGTTTTTTTGTTTTTTTCTTTCAATTTTATAGCATTTGAAATAAACTGTGATCCACTCAACATCCTCTGATCTTAACTATCAGTCTAAAATAATCCACAATTTCTGTTTTTTTTAAAACAAAATAAATAGGTATTATGTCATTTAAATTGTGTTTATTGACCATGTATTTAAAAAAGTATCGAAAAATTGACAAAATTCTTTCATAAAGCGTCAACAAAACAAAGCAATTTTCACCCGGAAGGACAACAAGTTCACGGTCTATGGGAAGACAACACAAGGGTTAGGTGTGTGTATTTCACAGGTAGTTCTAGCAATGCTACACATACAACTATGGGGAAATGTAACAATTGGTTAGAAAAATCACAACTAGATATTTGCATCAAATCACTTACTTAGCTGTAGCAAACTTGTTCTCTTCACTAAAGTAGGAAGTTGTAATTTGATGAAATCTTTCAACAGATCAGAGTGTAAACCATTAATTAGACATGTAGGGCAGAGCAGCATGCTACTCTGAGTCACCAGGGCTTTAACTGGATTGCTTCTACTCACAGTATGAGCTTACTTAAGTTACTCTATCCCAATTACACCAGGTTACATGATCTGACCCAAAAGCCGGTTACTTTAGCGACCATGTTAAGAAGGGGAATTCTCTGTGTGTGTAAACAAAGCCAGGGCACATCTCTGCTATGTGGTCTCAACTTAAAACCACTGCTATCTCTCTCTCTCTCTCTCTCTCTCTCTCTCTCTCTCTCACACACACACACACACACACACACACACACACACACACACACACACACACACACACACAAGGGTGCAGGTAGTAATTGTGCCTGGAGTTGGGGTTACTGTGGTTTCCGTGTCTTAAAAGCTGGAAGAAAAAGGAGGACGAGGAGAGGGAGGAGCAGTCTCAGGAGTCTGACATGCATTTCACGACACTTACACTCTCTGACCTTGCAGAGTGGCTACAGTAAAGGCTGCCGGATGGGTTGGAGTGTATAGGTGTGTGTGTGTGTGTGTGTGTGTGTGTGTGTGTGTGTGTGTGTGTGTGTGTGTGTGTGTGTGTGTAGAGAGAGAGAGAGAGAGAGAGAGAGAGAGAGAGACAGAGAGAGACAGAGAGAGACAGAGAGAGTGAGTGAGTGAAGGAGGGAATGAAAAGAGACTAAGATACAATACAGAGGAGAAACGCACACACAAACACATGCGGGCACACACACACACACACACACACACACACACACACACACACACATTCACAGAGTGAGGGGCAATTGCTGCAGACACTTGTCTTTTTCCCTCTCATCCTCTTCAAAGGGATAAAGAGACAGAGAGGGTGAGAGAGGAATGGTGAGGGGAAAAGAGGAAAGTTAAAAGCACTTGATTCACCCTCCCCCCCGTCTGTCCGTCTCTCTCTCTCTCTCTCTCTCTCTCTCTCTCTCTCTATTCATTTCAAAGGGGCTTTATTAGCTGAAGGTTTTAATAATAATGTTGCCTAAGCATCAAAATACAATTTGTCAAAATGCACAGAACACAATAAACAGTAAATAATTAAATATGATTAACACAATATAAGGGTTTGATTGATAATAATTATATATACAGTATATTTTGTGTGTGTGTGTGTGTGTGTGTGTGTGTGTGTGTGTGTGTGTGTGTGTGTGTGTGTGTGTGTGTGTCAGCCATTCCCTGTCCCTCAGGTTGTAGTAAGTCTGTACATATTGAGCAACACGATATGCCTCTCTTCTTCTCCCAGGATACATTTTAACTTTGAAAGGTCAATCAGCTCTTTGAAATCTGGGATTACAGAGTTGAACTTGTTAAAATAAATGTTTCTTGTGTTATCGAATGCTTTACATTGTACTCTCTTTCCCTCTCTCTGTGACCTTCTGGCGTGAAGAATCAGTGTGGGGGGGAGGGACGGGACACAGTGAAAACAAGCAAATCGTCACTGCCAGAAACCTCATACCGACATATACCGCCACTTAAATTACATTTTATAAACAATGATATTGATCACCCTTTACGTCTGTCTGTGAGTATTACAAATATATAAACAGTGACGAGGTGACTTCATCTGAGCTACATAGCTCAACATTTTTTTTTCAAGTTAGCCTTTTTTTCATTTCCTGACAGCGACGGCAGCTGAAAAACACTGCACGTTGCTGTGAAAAAATGAGAGACATTTTTCAGACATATGAAAATGCAGAAATGGCATGCATCACATTCATTATTGCAAATGACTTTTGACTTCTTGTTTTGTCAAGCAGAGGCTGTATTTGGTATATATTTTAAAACAAACTGCTTTATTCAAACAAGTTCTGCCAGCTGAGGTGAGGTAGCTGCACTTGTACTTTAATTTGTTTCTATTTAATATCACTGTATGTTCTAAAAATATAACACTATTCAGTATATTAAAGTAAAAATAATAATGTGTACATAGTAACCAATTTATCATAATAAAATATGTGCAAGGAAGACTATTTAGCAAAAGAGTGAAAGAAAATGAATATCAAATAACATAAAAAGATAAATACGTTTATACAGTATGTAGAAAAAAAGAAAAGACAAAAAGAAAGAAAACAACAAAGAAAACAGTAGATAGTTCATTTTAGTCATACAATTGAACTGTCAACATCTAGGTTGGTTTGGTCAGAAATGGTACTACTAAGATAAGATAAGATAGATTTTTATTATTCCAAAGGAAATTTGGTCTTGGACAAGCAAACAGTATCTGCTGTTTAAAGAATTCAACACAACATAGTGCATACATACACACACATACATACATAAAGAAGACAGACGCAGACTGCTGCATCACGCTGCATGGACATGTGCATGTTGCATGCAGAGACTGTCACTAGCCAACAAAATTGCACACCGCCCTTTGTACAACACATCATAATAGTTGTTGTGATATGTGCAGTAAGGGTAAGCCGCTTTATCAACTACTTGGGAGCAGTGGTGGAATGTAACTTAGTACATTTACTGAAGTAGTGTACTTAAGTACACATTTGAGGTACCTCTACTTTCCTTGAGTCTTTTCTTTTCATGTCACTTTCTACTTCTACTCTGCTACATTTCAAAGAGAAATATTTAATTCTTTACTCCACTACATTACAGGTGCAAAATAAATAAGTAATTTTTTTCTTTTATTTTTTTGATAAGCAGTTTGTTGACTGCAATTTGTAATAAGCACTTGCGATGAGTTGTTTTTAGCTCACTGTGATTGCTCCTGAGACAAAAGCAAATTAGAAGAAAAAAAAATTGTTTTAGCAAAGTTTTAAGCTTCATCGCAGCAGATTTCAAAATCTCAGATATTTCACAGACAATTTAGCCCCAATGAAATAGCCCCATTCTATAATGCATATTCTCATGCATTGACACCACTTGTCTGTAGTGGACATGTTGTCAGTGGCAGTGATTTGAAAAAATAACACAATACAGTAACTCTCAAACAATCTGCCACGGCCCTAACCCTAATCCAAACCCTAACCCTAACACTCTGCTACAACCCTAATCCTAATACTCTGCTACAACCCTAACCCTAACACTCTGCTACAGCAAGACAAAAATCAGCCATTTGAGACTGACCGATGGCAAATTTGGTTACACTCCATGGTGTCAACCCTAAGCCTTTCCAAACGTTTGATGCTTTGGCAGAAGAACAAATAATTGCTTAGAAACTGAAAATCATCTTAATGTTCGCCGAGAGATTACATCAAGGTTTTTCAGTGTTACCATGAATCAAAATTCAGACTTTTTTTTAAATGACTTTAATAAGTGATTCAAACCGATACAGCTTTCCAATTCAAAACACAGTTCTATTTGGTTATAGTACTTGTTATAGTATTTTAATAGTAGCCTGGTCTCACAGAATTCCATGAAATAAGCACAAACTGTTAACAGCGCATTACGTGGTGGTGGCACGGAATGTGTGAAAGTTCTGTGTGGCCACCACGGAAAACAATGCCAATGTAAAGTCAATGAGAAGATGACATTAAGAGCGACTACGGTAGTGAGTAGTATGAAAGCCCGAAAATCAGCGTAGGAAGGTTGGTTGGGGTGGCGGATGGGTCAAACAACAGGACTTTCCCCCAGGAGACCGGGGATCGTGTTCCGTGTCCCGTGTGTCACGTTTCCTGAACCCAAACATAACCGTCCCTTTCTTCTTTTCCTAAACCCAACCGTCCCGTTGTTGTCCCACCTCCCGTTATTGTTTTCCTAAACCCAAACACATCCCGTTCTTGTCCCATGTGTCATGGAAACGTAAGCCCACCCACGACCTTTTCCTAACCTTAGGGGCCGTGTTCATTTCACGGAATTCTTCCGTGGGCCCAACACGGAATTTTCAGCGATTCCGTAAAACTGCCACCGATTTTGAGTTAAGGGGCTGTGTTCATTTCACGGAATTCTGTGATATCAGGTTGCTTAATAGTATCTTTTTCACATTATAATGGCCATTTTTCTATTTTCTCTTAATGTTCTTGACTGTTGCAGTACTTTTTATTCTCTCTGAATATGTTTATTGCACACAACAAAACCCCAAGGCAATTCCTTGTATGTGAAATAAAGCCCATTCTGTTCTGATAATAAAATATTAAAGCATTTGAAACACGGTGATGAAATGAGACTATAGAGTTCAATTGAAGTGATTTGTCCCATGAATGTGAATCCAACTAATGCAGCTAGTATGTTAAGAAGAAGAAGAATCATTGATCCATTTCTGTTGCATTAGAAGAGATATGAGATGTTATCCTAAATTCTTATCTTTTTCATGCTTTATTCTAATGAATTGTGTTTGTATGTATGTGCATTCCTGTGCAATCTTCTCTTCATATACCATTAGGTTAATTCTCGTTTGTGTCAAGGGAGGCTTCATCGGAGGCATTAGTAGAAACTAAGTGAGTACATTTACTCAAGAACTGCACTGAAGTACAGTTTTGAGGTACTTGTACTTCCCCTGATTATTGCCGTTGTTTTACACGTCAACTTTACTACAAGAACACCTTGCACTCTTTACATTTATCTGCAAGTGATGTCACTAGTTGAAGATTACAGAACCCTATCCCAAAATTATTATTGATTCAACTACCCAACACTATGGGAAGTAGCCCAGTTAAAATTAGCTCAACTTCTGTAAATGCTTACACATTATACAGCAGTAATTAAAACCCAAATATAACAATAAACCTGGCCTTCATAATGAGTTCTTTTACTTTTGGCACATACTTGCTAACAATACTTGAATGCAGGGTTTTTTATTGTAACAAAGTGTTTTTACAATGTGGCAGGAGTTAGAGTTCTCTGACATTGTCACAAAACTGCGTAAAGACATTTGTAATAGGCCAAAGATAATGTTGCAAGGAAGGTAAGACAATACGTTGTTATCATTAATAAATTGTGATATTAACCCAGCTTCACAATGTTTTGTTTTTTTAATATAGGATCATAGTATATAAAATGTTACATTACATACCCACAGAGCAAATTTGTCTCATCTTGTTTATTATTTACCTACTAATGTGTAATTTGGTTATGAATATCGGTGAACTTTGAGTGCTCTGTCATGCTCTGTAACTGTTCGAGTGGGCTTTCCTCCCTGACAAGCACAAGACAGCAACAAGCTTTAATCAAAACTATTAATATCAGTCTTTACTCCATATATTTTAATATTGTATATGCCTCTGTGTAAACCAGGTCTTTCTGTCTTTCTGTCTTTCTGTCAGCCTTCCATCATTCACAGTACATCTCTTTGCTTTTTTCCAATGTATCATCTATAAACCTGAAGTGTGTGTGTGTGTGTGTGTGTGTGTGTGTGTGTGTGTGTGTGTGTGTGTGTGTGTGTGTGTGTGTGTGTGTGTGTGTGTGTGTGTGTGTGTGTGTGTGTGTGTAAAATGGGTTTGTCTGATGTCTGGCGTCAGTGTTGACCATATCTCTCCCCGATGACATTGCATCATTGTTCACATTCATTTCATTCACACACATGTACATTTAGACACACACACCACACACACACACACACGCACACACACACCTTATCAGTATTGCGTAAAGTCATAATTATTGTTTCATTTTTGAGTCATAGTTATATCAATGACATGGTTGTTAATCTTGTTACACTTAGAACCCTTTTTTGACTCGTCACACAGCTTTAAGTAAAGCATGTGCAGGTGTTGCCAGTTTCATATTTATCCTGAAAAAGGCAACATCATCTTGAGTTCATATATGCAAATCTAATCAGTGCACCCAGAAGACCCTCCCTACCTAATGCATGCGTGCTCTCTCTCTCTGTTTCTCTCTCTCTCTCTCTCTCTCTGCATCCCTCTCTCCCTCTCCCTATCGCTCTCTCTCTCTCTCTTTCTCTGGAGAGCGTTTAAGGCCTCCTCTCTGGATTTGGAGCAGACATATTGTCTTCTGCTGGAACAGACTGAGCACTAATTGGCTAGAGAGAAGTTTGGAGACGGCATAGAGAAGTAGAGCGAGAGAGGTAACGAGAGAGAGAGAGAAGTGGGGGGTGGGGGAAGAGAAGATGCTGTAAAGTGAGAGAAAATGAAAGAGAGTGAGCCAGGAATGTTTGGAAGACTAAAAGTACTTTAAACCCATAATGGACCTATTTCCAGACAGGCGCCATTTTAAACCTCCACTCACCCCCCCATACTGACGTTACACACACACACACACACACACACACACACACACACAGTTCTGAAAGGCAAAATGTTCTCTGTGCTCAAAGGACAGGAGGGTTATTTTTCCTTTAATAGAATTTAGATTATTTTTACAAAAATTGAATTGTTGCAGAAGGCAAGAAGGCAGGTCCATATAAAATATATAGCACATTTCAGCAACAAGGTAATTCAAAGCATATTGCATAAAACATTAAAGAGCAATTAAAAACAATTAAAACGTATTAAAGAGAATATGAACGACGCTAAAATATAACAAGAAAGGTATAAAATACACAAATAAAAGTTACAGTGCAGTGTGAGAGATGAAACATATATATTTTATATGTAATAAAAGGCAGCGTCAAAAAGAAAAGTCTTCAGCCTTGATCTAAAAGAAGTGAGAGTTGCGGCGGACCTGCAGTTTTCTGGGAGTTTGTTCCAGATATGTGGTGCATAGAAACTGAACGCTGCTTCTCCCTGTTTAGTTCTGACAGAAAGTGGAATTAACTGTCATTAGACAGTTTAAATCAATACTTGGATCAATTAAAATCAGTCTGCACCAATATTTCATATCCAAACAACTGAATGCCAATTCTAAAAAAAAATAACCATTCAATCATACATTTGTGTGCTTTTATTAATTATTATTAATAACGTAACCAACTACACTATGTCGGAATAAAACTATACATCACCATCATCCCATAGCCTTCTATGTTTTTTTTATTATACATGTATATATGATGTATAAATGTAAGGATCTTTAATAACCCCTGATGGTATGAGGACATTACAAACAGTGACTGTATATTTTGACAGTAATTGTTTATAGAACGTAATTCACAGTTGTAATTTTGTTTTCTACATTTCGACTTGCATAATTTGTGCTCCCACATTTTTTTTTCGTTTTTGTTGCTTTTTTCGACTTCTTTAACGCTTTTTCAGACGCTTTTTGTCTGGGTTTTTTTTCCTACATTTTTTAAACTTTTTTTCAACGTTTTCAGAAGTTTACTAACTGAGAGAATTTTGTATGAAAGGCCTTCACATAAAATGTTCTCTGTTTTAACTGTAGCTACACATCATTTCTGTTTTTAAAATTACGGGACAAAGTCCGGGTAACGAGCTGCCAGAACTTTTTCAGTTATTTTAAGGCTTTATTTAGAGTGTGTATATTTTTGTTGTTGAATTTTCCAATATTTCGCTCTATATATGTCTAATAGAAATACAGTAACACTGGAAATATTGTACCAATTTATTTAGAAACGGTGTGTGTATCTGTAATATACCTTTTTTATTAATGAGGCATAGTTATTACTTATTACTTATTATTATTATACTTTTTTAGTATTAGACAGGCATGCAGTAGTAACAAATAAGGTTTTGCGTCATGTCAGGTTCAGCAGGACAGGCATTAACAACCCCCCCATACAGTATGTTCAGAGTCAGCCGTGTACATGTACAGGAGAAGAGCCAGTTGAACAGACAGAAGGAGATTAACAGTAGGGACTGAGAGAGAGGCGCGCCTGTTGGACATTTGATGAAAGATCCCAAAGAGACTTTTTAATCTTTCAGACCAACATCTGATCCACTGAGCATGCTCAGAAGATTCAGTTGTTTAACCACTGCAGCAACTCTTCTGTAACCAATGGCCCTTTGGTTGTTTTCTAGTGGAAACCTTAAACCCTCCTGTTGTCCTCGGGTCAAATTTGACCCATTTTCAAAAAGTTTCTATATCAGAAATTTGGGTTTCTTTCAGCCAAATTGTCCAAAAATAAATAAATAACCTGGATGGTTCCACACAATGCTCTTCACAATAAAATAAATGATCAGTTCACTCCTTTTTTTGTTGAATTTGGGTGTTTTATTCAATGTTATAGCATTGATAACAATTTAACAAAATTGATAAAAGAACGTCAAAAAAATGTGACAAAAACATCGGGAAAAGCGACAAAAGTGTTGAAAAAGACGATCAAAACGTTGAAAAAAAAAGGTCTTGCAGATCCCGCTGCCAGGTTTATAGTAGGCTTCCAACAAAATCTGATTACAGGCCGCCTTCTATGGAGATCTGTGCTTAGCCAATCAGAGCGTTCTGCTCTTGAATATTAATTAGTTGTGGGCTGAACAACTAATCGCCAGCAGCGAATCCAAGCGTTTGTGGGAGAGAAAACAGGCTCTCAGAAAAGTGTGGGAAAATCAACCTAACTCTTTTTTTTGGTAACATTATTAAATTAGTGTTTAATAGACAGATATAAATGGTACAGATATAAGTTGAAGTGTCACCATATGGGACCTTTAAATTTTGGCCCTGAAAAACTAAAAGTGGCATGGTCGACGAGAAGACAACACAAGGGTTAAATAACTTTTTTGTAATATTTGGGATGTCCTCCATGATGAATCATCATCATTTGATTCAAATACAGTGAAACTGAACGGTACTGAGAAGTTCCAAATGTCGGAATAATCTGAGCAAAATACTTTCCGAGTTCCATTCGGTGCTTTTACTGAGTATGTTTACATGCACACCAATATTCCACTATTATTCCGCATATGACAATATTACGAATTTCATACAGGTCATGTAAACAGCATATCTGAATATATAGAATTTTTCCGATTTAGAGGTGTGGGATATTCTGGTATTATTCGGGTTTTAGAGGCATTCTTTGGACATGTATACAGTGCGTTAGGTATATACTACATCCAGTTCATGGAAGCGAGATTAACCCTAACCCCTTACCCTAACCCTAACCCTAAAAAGACTACTGTCAATGTTAGGGAGTAGGAGAGTGTTTTCTTTCTTGCTGTTGTCAAGATTCATTTATTTGTCAATTACTTTGTGACATGAATAAAATCTACATATCTGAGATGGGAAAATGTCTTTTATTAATTTTACCATTTTGTAAAGAATTTTACCATCAATGCCTGTTGTCGCTGATTTACATCATACCTACATTTATCTATTCTATATGCTATAGACAAATTAACAATCTCAACTTAATTTAGCATCAGCTTGGAGCCAGAAACACACATAATAATTTTTGTTATATAATTGTGAATAAATTCAGGCGTCACAGGGTTAAACATTATCAAAGACAGGTTTTTAGATATTTATTTATTTATTGATGTTTATTTGACAAGGAAAAATGCATAACACATTGCTTTATAAAGAATACAAAGTAGATGCCATGCATACAGGTTTATAGCCATGACTAATTTGCAACCCCTGTCCCTGGTTAGGCTTTTAAAATTAAAACAGAAATTACAGAGTATTAATATAAAAAGTTTTAACTAAAATACATACAATAAATACATCCCATACATGAAATAAAATATGGACTTAAAAGAATGTAGAAATCACTATAAAACAGAGTTTAGACACATTTAACAATACAAGAACACAAAAGTATGCATATGTCTGTGCATGCTAACATAATATGTGCACACATCGCTACGCCGACCTTTTCAAAAAGCTGGTTGAAGGAATGAAAGAGGGACCCTGTGTTCGCACGCTCCAACAAGTCCTCTGTCGTAGCTCTTTTTCATTGTATATTAAACTATTTGATAAAGCCGTAATGGTAAGCATTTATTTTACAGGTCAATAACATCCCTATCATTTCATAATACATTTCATGGAAATAACTATATATTTTACTACTAATTATAGGGAAAAGAAGAATTTCCTTGAAAGTAAATCACCTTCATTTTTACTTGAGGAATTTCCATATTGTTAAGTAGGTTTAGTACAGACAGACAGAGTCACAAAGTGTATCAATTCAATTCAATTCAATTGTATTTATAGTATTAAATCATAACATAGGTTATCTCGAGACACTTTACAGATAGAGTAGGTCTAGACCACACTCTATAATTTACAAAGCCCCAACAATTCCAACAATTACAGTAATTCCCTCAAGAGCAAGCAGTGCGATAGTGGCGAGGAAAAACTCCCTCTTGGGAAGAAACCTCGGACAGACCCAGGCTCTTGGTAGGCGGTGTCTGACGGGCCGGTTGGGGGTGTGATGAACAGTGGCAATAGTAGTCACATTAATAATGGAACAGTGACTGGATGTAGCGGGAAGCTGCAGGGTTCAGCAGGAAGCAGCATGACATTGCAGGGCACCGCTGAGCTCAGCAGGGAGTGCAGGAGGACCACGGCGACAGCTGGAACCAGGATCTTGGTGCCAACGTTCTCCAAGGAAATACGCTGGGGGAAAAAACATAAGGACTCCGGGGAGTAAACTCCCCAGAAGCTAATCATCACAGGCCAAATAAATAAATACATTGATAATGATAATGACAATAAATCACAGTAACTCACAATAAATCATAAAGGCATAAAATAAATAGTAAAACAGTCAACAATGTGGCTAAATGAACGCCTGACTAAAAAGATGCATCTTTTGCTGCTTTAATTTTTTTTTGTAAACATGACTATGAGTATACAGATGGCAGAGAATTGCACTGTAGGTTAGAAGTTTCTATTAAGGTTTCAATATTATCTCACAGGTCCTTCTAATATATTACTGGTAGGGGTGTAAGAAAAAATCGATACACTTGAGTATCGCGATATTTTATTTAGCAATACTATATCAATTTTCACAAACGCAATATATATATATATATATTTTTTTTTTAAATGTTATTTATTTATTTTAATTTTTTTAGTTTACGTGCAAAAATATTCATGTGGTTCATGTTGTGTTTAAACCCTCTACTGCTAGATGGCTATGCTGAGACGCACCACTAGTGGCCTTGCCTAACAGTGCCTAGCAGTGCCTGACTTTTTGCTAGAAGCTAACAATGTAGCTATGGCTGAACTTTGGCCGACTTTAGCATATAAAAATGTGCTCACTAAGAACCTGTGAACCACAATCCCAAACTGGCAGTTTGATTTCCTGTGTAGTGAATTTTTTACCTAAAGTAAACTTCTTTGACTTTTATGCACATCATGTCTTTTTTAAATATTAGATTTTCTAAAATTATACTTATCGCCTTACGCACAGTATCGAAAATATATTGCAATATATTGAATTGTGAACCATGTATCGTGATACATATCATTTTGCCAGATTCTTACCAATACACAGCCCTAATTACCGGGCAAAATTATTTATTTATTATAGGACACTTTACATGCCTTTACCCATTTTGTGCATGTTCCGCTCATCTGCAGACACTCCTAGGTCATGGTAAGAATGGTTTTAAATGAATTATTTAGAAGTATACCGATTGAAAACTGTCTCTATTTTCTGTACAATTAGAACCACATTGAATCATTGTTTCCATTAAACTTTTTAGAAATTATTCTAAAATTACAAACCCATAAATTGTATGCATATTGCATCACACATACAGTATCAAGCCATCTGTAGGTAAGGTAGGGTGTCACCCTTTTGAGGAACAATAAAACACATTTTAATCTCATTTTCAAATCAGTTTGACATTTAAGAAATTGAACTCGATAATGTTGTTCATTCAAACACATTGTTAGCGGTTATACTCTGCTCTGCATTGTCTCTTATGGTACGTGTCCACTGTCAAAGTGTCATTCCCACGCTTACCTTTGCTTGTCTCTAAGAGCAGCCGGGCAATGCATTGTGGTGGCGGCGCAGGGACTATCGAGAAGCAAGGTGTTGAGTTGCCTGCTTCTCATTTGCATAAAGTTGAATCCAGGCTACTTTATGCAAATGAAGAGCGGGCAGCTCAACTCCCCGCCTCTCATAAGACCCATGGCAATGTTTTAAACTGACCGTTCTATCTAAAATGGAGACAGATTCAGCAACTGCATAGCTTATTTCTCGCATAAAATGTTTCAAGAAACACATTTCGGTGAACTATTTTCGTAAAGCAAGAGAAAGTATTCCAAACGAGCCGCCATTATGGTCTGTTTTGAAATCCTGGAGCAGACAGCCCCACATGAAGCATCAACCCGTTCTCTACAACTGTAGAGTAGTAGTTTGAAAGACCGAAAATCTGCATAAAGAGCCAGGTTGGGGCGGTGGATGGGTCAAACAACACAGGACTTTCACCCAGGAGACCGGGGTTCATGTCCTGTTCTTGTCCCGCGTGTCACTGAAACATACTTTATGGCACCCCACCCACCATCTTTTCCTAAACCTAACTGTCTTGTGTGTCTCTTGTGCCGCATGTCATTTAAGTACCCAATCAGATGCAGCCTTCGCGGTCGTAGGAGGGTGTAGCCTGTTCTCTTTACTTGTCTGTGGTCAGTGAAGTGAAACTGATAATTGTTAGTTGCCAGCCCACTAGCGTGCAATGCTGGGAAGTAGGGCGATCCCTGCCCTCAAAAAAATGCCACAGTGGAGACGAACAATTAATTAATTTATAACTAGTCTCGCATTGCCAGACCTTTCTCCACAGCACTGCAAAGGAGGGTTTGGCTAGTCCACACAGCATTCTGAGATGGGAGAAAAACTGGTTTATTGGCATTTCTTTAAACCAATCACAATCGTCTTAGGCAGCGCTAAGCACCGGTCACCACGGCGGTGCCGCTGTAAAATAGCCTTGGGAAGGAACTTGTTTTGTTGGAACGTGTACGTTCAAAAGTAGTTTTAGTCATGTAACAGAAAACTGAGATTGGACAGATAGTCTAGCTAGCTGTCTGGATTTACCCTGCAGAGATCTGAGGTGCAGTTAACCATAGTCCTCACAAATCCACCAGAGTTTAGAACGGCAAAACAAAGAAAGCGGAATTTCCGATTCTGGAAATGGAACGTTGTGGATATAGACTACTTTATAACAGACCATCATGCACTCATCATTGCAGCAGAGATTACAGGCACTTCTAAACTTCTTAGAAAGTGTGATCACTGCTTGCCTTGTTGTTCCTGACCTGAACATTTTGTGTACTCCCATTTGGATGCCTTTATGCATTTTATTATTTATTGTTGACAAGCTGAGAGAAGGGGGCCAGCGCGGAAGTAAAGTGCACCGCTCAGCCAGATGATAATAATTGTAATGAAGGCTGGAATTTAAAGCGTGTCCTGAAATGATGTTTACCTACGGAAATGGCTTTCTTAGTGGAGAAAATGCATGATTGTTAACAAACAAGGGAGTTGTCTGGGTTTGGTTATTAATAAAGTGAGATTGAGCAGACGCCACACTACTGTCAAAGACAGGAAGGGATCATTACTGCAGCTGGAACAAAATAATACTTCTTTGGCAGTCCGATTTTGGAAATGTTGCTTTTCTGACTTCTTGCTCCCATCTGATAAAGTCAGGCTTCATAAAAAAAAAAAAAATAATTGTTTGTATGACATTGACTAGACCTTTAAAGGCCACAGTATGTTATGGTTCATATGCAGTGCCGTCCTGTTGACGTGTGTGAGCTGCAGGCTTCATATGATCATAGATCATCCTCTGTTGTGCCATTGGTGTCTTGTGAACTTTATTTCAATCATTGAATATTTTTATACACATGACTTTAAGCTTTGTCTTGATCTTGATATTATCCTCAATAAATACATTTGATTGTAGAAATCAATGAAAGTATGTTCTTGTTCTTAAAGCTATAGTGCATAATCTTCTGAACTTAGCCATACTGAGAAATACAGAGAGAGTTGTGTGGAGCTGATAGTCTTAATTAGCTTTGTAGCAACTCTGTTAGCAATGGCTTGAATGTAACGGACCTTCATTAATATCAAAAAGCTACGCACTAGATCTTTAAGACTCAGATTACAGAGAATTTGTACAGGTTTGATCCTCCCTAATGTGATGTCCACTATCAATTTAATATAATATCATAAAGACTCGCACATCTGCATGAGTCTGTTTGGCCCCTTAGTGTAAAGCAGTTTGCCATTATGGATCTTCTAATTTCATATGCAGTGATTATTACAGCAGGGAATGCTGGGAATACTTTTGATTGGAGCCTGCAGAGTAAATGAATTGTCCTGCATCCGCACAGCAGTCTCTGGGCGAGAATGAATTAGACTGATTGAACACCTCAATAAGAGGGAGTACGACACACACACACACACACACACATGCAGGGTAACGCTTCTTCCGTCACTCAAACACTTGCACACATGCACAGTCTCCATCATACACACAAACACGATCAATTCACACATCAGGCATTGTATTGATCAGGCTATTTGCTGGTGGGTCCCCTGCCATGGTCTTTCAATTAAGAGGGGAAAGAAGAGACAGAGACAGGAAGACTGAAATATAGATGAGATGAAAACGATAAATAAAACCTGTTCACTTTTTTATTAAAAGTTAGAATGAGACATCTTAATTGTATTTCTCCGTTAATTGGACTACACTTGCATCCAGGGCCGTTCGGGAACTGTTTAAAGTGTGCTTATTTAATTGCATTGATTATTTATGCTAAGATGAAGGAATAAAAGGATCACTTTTTTAGGATTGTGTTGGTGAAAGAATTGGGTAAAGGCAACAAAACAAAGGGCTGCGTTGTGCTGTCAAATTGAAGTAATACATGTATTTTATTTTAATCCATTTGTTTTTTCAACTGTGACAAAAGGATGGATTTTGTTTTTATTTGATGCATATCTGGATCTAAAGGAAGAAAGGACAATAGCCATCATTTATAAGGAACCATAATTGTAACTATTGATGTGTGCTATGATTTGTATGGTTATCACTTCTTTTTAAATGATGCTCTTGTGCTGTTTGTTTTCTCTGCATCTTGACTTGCAAGTGGCAGACAAGGTCAGAACAGGAGTGCAGTCTTGTATGAAAATGTGAAAACATGTAGGTTGAAAGGTATCTTCGGCAAAAACAATAGAACACGAGCTGCACAATGAGATGACACGAGCCGTGTTTCCATTCACATATTTGCACGCATATTTGGAAGTATTGCATTAGCTTAAAACTGAAGAATCTTTTCTCTCGTAGATGCGTGTAGATGGCCAAGGCCACTTGTTTCTTTTTTTCGTTCAGAAACCTAAATTGCACTTTTATCAAGATAATGAGGAAACATTGTAACACTTCTTGTGAGTTGCCAAATGTTATTAGTGAATGTATCTGCAAAACAACATGTTCCATTTGTTTTCCTATAACATCGGTTTGTAGAAACTAAAACATGATTATGTTGTATGTTTAGGCACTCGCAGCACTTGTGAGGTTAGGGAAAGACCATGGTTTTGGTTTAATATTGAAAATGTCAACAGTGACTTGAAGTATGACACAGGGCGTATTTACCGAGACCACAATCCTTCCCAAACCTTAACCAAACCTGCTTTGCCGCCTCAGGATGCAAACCTCAGTGGCCTGTGTCAAAGTGCAACACTTTGTACCACAATTTTTGAAAAATGCTGCTATTCAGGTAGCAAATCAGCAAACTCTAAACAGAAAGGCCACAGCTGGCTGGATCTGGATTTGGACCATCTTGCTGAGCAACTGATTTATAATGAAAGGGATGTAATTTGGAAGAATAATGCCATTAAGGCTTAATTGCTACACAACACATTAACAATCATCCTTTGGAATTCAAACAGGAATGGTGACATTACCAATTTCATACGTGTGTTATTACTGAATATCATCCACATCTACATATCTTCATATAAAGGGGAGGATCACGCACTGAAATCAATCCAACCATAAATCTATGTTCATATTAACTCCTCCACCACAGAGAGCACAACACATAAATCAACCAGCAGATTAGTCTTTATGCTATCTGTGCCCCGTCCTCCGCAGGCGCACCTATGCTGACACCAGGTCACTGAGACAGACCTAGTTTTCCCCCCCAGTGCACAAGGAAATGGCAAAGCCCCCCAAACAGGGACATATTGACGCAGGTGAAGCCAAGTGAACATGGCCACCAAAAAGGTCTCACACACACACACACACACGTCTCTGAGCATAGAGTGACTGTTTTCATAAAATAATTTAGCCTTTCTTTTTTGTATCTTGGAGGTCTGAGGGGGACACATTATAACCGAGGGGTCTGGGGGTGTGAGGTGGGAGGGGCGGGGGGTCCTGCCCAATGAAAGTTTAAGCGTCAAACACTTTATTTCCTGCATTTGGGTGAATTTATGGTGCAAATGTCTTTATTAATGTTAAAGAAATTATTATTCTCCTGTATTGTTCGAAGCTTTATACATATTCAAAACATCATCACGTGTTTCGGGATGTTCTTTTCTTTGGGAATCATGTACATCTCAACAACAAGTCTTTTAGAGAATGAGACCCTTGTTAAAGCATGAAACTCTTTAACCCCCAGATATAACACAAAGTAGACACAGTTCCTGTTTTCCGTACATGTTTTGAGCCCTCTGAAGGGTTATTTTTTTACCTCTTTTTGGTTAGTGGGTTGTCTTTCATATTTTTTGAGGGGGACAAATCTACCTTTTCAAAATATTGGGGGGGACATATCCCCGGCACCAACCTCCAAAATATACACCTATGCATGGATGTATAATATAACCTGGACACAGCGTTGGAGGCGGAGCCCCGTTCATTCCTATTCCTATTCATAGTTCAGTGACGCATGAAGCCAAAAATTTGCAACTTCTACGAAGAAAACTACAAATATGATTGGCACTGCTTCCGCACTGTTGGGCCCATAGAGCAGGCGCACTAGAGACCTCCGCCAGCTACTTCCGGTACTTGAACGGGAACTAAGTGATGTAATCGTGCCACTCTTATAGACTTTCCGAATGTCATCGGACCAAATGGATCAAATTCTGATAGTGAAACGAGTCATTTTGTGGGGGGTTGTGACGCTCAAAATAATTCATCCACTCTTTTAATATGTACGTCTATGGGGAAATGTATTTTTGGGCCACATGGCAACATGTGACGTTGTAATTCCAATGTTTGGCCGCTATATAAAATTGGCTTGAGAGCCTGGCGCACTTCCTGGGGAAACACTCTCACAAAGGAAGTGATGTTTTTCAGGGTACTCAGCAGCACAGTTGGTAGTTAGTGTTTGAACTGACAAAGAGTGCCACCTAGAATATGCCAAAAGACGAGGGAAAAAGACGTAACAGATGGCAATAGTTTGATTGATGTGAATCATGCAAGAGAATAGAACCCGTAACCCTGGTAGTGTTGGCACACACAGACACACACACACACACACACACTTACCTTTTTTGGTATCAACTTATGGGGATCTCAATGCTTCACACACTCGCACACCAAGCACTTTCTCTTCTGCAACATTAATGCAACAGAAATGACCCTTGCTTGAACTCTGCTGTGTGTGTGTGTGTGTGTGTCCATGTGTGTATGTTTGTATGTCTGCGTGTCAAGGGTTGTGAAAAGTGCCCTCCATAGCCATGTCTCTTAACCCTCCCCAGCCAGCCGAAGGGAGACAGAATGTCTCACATCAATTATTGAGCCACACAAAGAAAGAAAAAGGGGCTCGGAGAGAACGAGGGAGTGAGGCAGAAAGAGACATTGAGAGATAGATGTAGGAAAATAACAAGACAGACGTGGATGGAAGAAAGTGATGGATGTATGGAGACAACAGAAAGACAATACTATACGTGGTACACAGCAATGGAGATGGAGGGAGAGAGAGAGAGAGAGAGAGAGAGAGAGAGAGAGAGAGAGAGAGAGAGAGAGAGAGAGAGAGAGAGAGAGAGAGAGAGAGAGAGAGAGAGAGAGAGAGAGAGAGAGAGAGAGCAAGGTGTGACTCATAAGGAGAGTGTTTAATTCATGGTTTGGGAGAGAAAAACAGGTGTTAAAATATTTACCTCTGTATGAAATGTTTTAGACTTGACCTCATCACTCATGCACACTCAGGTCATAGAGTAGAAGTTGGAGGCGAACAGGGTGGAAGTGACATTTTTGGACTCAGATAAATAAAAAATGTTATTCATCCAAAAACTGGTTATCAGGGAGGAAGCATAGACCAACATACAGTACACTGTGAAGACAAATGTGCTTTATGTGAGCTAAACCTACACTCTAAGAAACATCTGTGTATTAAAGGTGCAGTAGGTAAGACTTATAAAACTAACATTCTGTCATATTTGCTGAAACTGACCCTATGTTCCAGTAGAACTACATGAAGTAGATAATTACACCACCTTACAGCCGGTAGTTTGATTTACAAAAATCCACAGCTCCCTGTTCAGATTTACCAATCAAGGCCATGGGTGGGGGGGTGGTCTAATTGCGTATCAATCACTGCTCATGCACACACATTCATTCTCCCTTGTGGGGAGGGGCTTAGGAGACCGATTTGGGCTTTAGCAGAAAGGGGGGGGAAGGACTGAGAAGTTGTTGATGTTCGAATTTTTAGGCTAAGTCCTGGATCTTCACAATCCTACCTACAGCACCTTTAACTGTTTCATGACTGTATGTTTCAACAGAAATCATCCATAGAATGTGATTCACAGTTGTATTTTTGTTTTTTGCATTTCGAATGGCATAATTTGTACTCCGACAACTTTTGTCGGCCACGGAGGTTGGTTTTGGGAGATTAAAGAAGTCCATGTTGTCACTTTTTTTTTTTACATTTTCAAAGCTTTTCCCCGAGATTATAGATCTTAAAAGCTTTCTCCGGGTTTTTTTTCGACATTTGGGAAGTTTTCTTCAACATTTTCAGAAGTTTTAAAAAACAGAAAATGTTCTGTGTTTTAACTGTAGCTACACACAATATTTCCATTTTTAATAACAGAACAAAGTCACAAAGTAACATGCTGGCAGAATCTCTTCAGTTATTTTACAAATGTATTTATTAGAGTGTAGGTTACTGTTAACAACTAACAACATCTTTAAATAAAGTAACCCAATAATATGCGGATTGGAGTGGATCTGAATAACCTTATATTGTACTGAAAAAAACATGTATAGCCTACAGTAGAACACAAAATCACAAAAGTTAGAAAAAGGTCGAAAAAAATGGCCAGAAGAAATGGCAAAACAGCATACGGAATAAAGCATGCCGTTACATAAAATATAGTTTGCAGCTTCGGAAAAGCAGAAAATTCATCTGACGTGGCCATCTGTTCCCAGCACCTTTCAAATCACCCTTTAACCCAATTTTTGCAGAACAGATTGTCACATATTCCTCTTACTAACAGTGTCAAAGTGATGGAAGTAACAATATGACCAGTTTCATAATCAAAAGCTGTTCAGAGCTCCCAAAAGCTGCACTCTCATTGACTGTTCAGTTATTCCCAAGGATCTTCCTAGTCTGCATCAACGATATTAATTGCCAGGATAATCGCAGGAATATCTGGCATCCACCGGCAATTCCCGCGTTAAGGTTAAATTTAGTAGGGTGTGTGTGTGTGTGTGTGTGTGTGTGTGTGTGTGCCAACGATCCGAGAGGCGCATCAAGAGACACCAGCGGGCTGCTGGTACCCCCCTGGCATCTGGTTTCCCCTGCTCCATCTGCGGACGAGTGTTCTCGGGCTCAAGGATCGGACTCTACGCCCACGAGAAGTGGCACCAGTGGCAAGGTCGCTGAACCCACCCCCTCTCCCACCCCCATCCCTGGAGCAAGCGTCATCATCGAACATGATGGACAGCTAAGAGGCTATGAGGTGTGTGTGTGTGTGTGGGTGTGTGGTGCATGGATGCGTGTGGATGTTTGCATGAGAGGGAGTGATACTTGGGCAGGTTGGTGTGTGTGTGTGTGTGTGTGTGTGTGTGTGTGTGTGTGTGTGTGTGTGTGTGTGTGTGTGGATGTTTGCATGAGAAAGAGTGATACTTGGGCAGGTTGGTGTGTGGAGCAAGGGGCAGGTTATGATGAATGAAGAAGTGTTTATGTTCCTTATGCTCGTTTTGCCAAAAACAAATGAATGAAAAGCATGTTAAAATTGGCAAAAAACTAAAACCAGAAAGATCATTGGCTAGATATGGTGACATCAGAATTGTGAATGTAGGGACTTTAACAGCATGGGAAAGAAGAAGTGACAGAGAAGATAGGAACGGGAAGAACTAGCATAAATCAAATAAAGGTAGGACTTAAGACAAAAAATAATAAAGGATAAATGTACAAAGGCTGGCAATGTAGAATAAACAATGCTTACTAAAAAGATTTATTCCTTTTTGAAGAATCCATTTAAACTTTCTACTGAGACGTGCATTTACATATTGCTGAGCATAACTGGGATTTCCCTCACTTAGACTGGAGACTTTTCCTCAAACACACCTGCTCTTTCATGGCCACGCAAATATTTCTTCATGTATAAGAAATAAATGAATGAGTGCATCTGTCTGTGTGTGTGTTTGGGGAGTGATTGCACGTACGTGCTGTGTGTCTACACTTGCGCTGTTGAGCTCAGTATTGAAAGTGATTGTGAAGCAATCGTAGTGATAAATGCACATATTCCAACAAGCTGTCTATGGAATAAATCAAGTATGCTCTTTCGCTGCCCTTGATGAATGGCACATCACACATGGAAATGCACATCTGAGCAAAATGGCTTCATGTGGATAGGATACAGTGAGTCAGATAGAGAGAGACTGTGAGAAGTGCTAGTGGAAATGAATGAAAACATGCTTATGTAATCATTGTTCATAAGCCAGGTGTGATTTTTAAAGATGACTTATCTCCTCTTAAGAAGAGGACAAAGAATGTATAAAACTAATGGAAAGACTTTTAACATGTTTAGTTTTTAGGAGGAGAGTTATACTCAGTAAACGTAATACAATCGTTTTGCCATTGATTACATGCCACTTTGCAACCCAGTAATACAACAGAGACCTTATTTATTGATCTTGATCGATATCAATATCGATTGATCCAACACCAAAGATTCTTTTGTTCCTTAAAATAATGTTTCCAAAATTGTTTCAGTGGTTCATTAACTCGTTTGAATGAGACATAAGAATAATGGTAATGGTAATAGTAATGGACAATTCCGCTTCCAACCTGTAGGGGGACCGAAGAGGAAAAGTGCTTTGGTGCCTACTGTAAAGGTGCTGGTTGACAAGTAGCTAATGCTAATGCTTGGTCTATAACGTTAGCTAAGTCTTGGTGGGTAACATAAGATTAGGACATCGTTCAACACACTCAGTTAGTTTTAGGATGATTGTTTCGACCACGATTAACAACTCTGGGCTTACCCACAAATTCATCAGTAACGTTAACTGTATAGATAGACGACTAATCAAATAGTAATTTAGCCAGCTAGCTCACCCATGTCTGTCTGCCTCACTCTCCCGGCGCTGCAAGGCTTCAGTCGGGATGAGAGCTGACAACAACCCCGGCCCGGGAACACATCCACAGTCAGCCCCCAGCCGGCTAGCAGCCAGCCAGCAATCCAACCCGGTGGTAAGGACGCTAACGGCAGTTTACTGAACCGTCGGCACCCGAGTCAGAACAGCGGCCATTTGTAACGTTACATCTCCGTTAGCATTACCGCTGTAGCTGCTTAAACAACTAGCAACTGCTGCTCAGCGTCATGGAGCTCTCAGCCGGCGGTCTCCTAGTCTCATATGATATCATACGTTTTGGTGTGCATACATTTTCCTACGATATCATACGAACCCATTACGGAGAATGCAGTGTATGGGCGTTACATCACAAAAGTTCACAAGTCCTGATGGCTCGTTTAAAGGCAGTTTCTGAATACGGGCTGTGTGCGTTTCTCTGTGGATTGAGAGTTTGGATACTTTCACAGTATTTATACAGCACCTCGTTGTGCTTTATAATATAAAAAACAGACACTGAAACCTCACTTTTTACAATATGGGACCTTTAACATCAATAAATGTCATATTTAACAGAAACGTGTTGAGTAGATGAGATCAAATTGTTATTCCGTTATAAGGCCAGAGGCGGTCAGATTTGACATGATACTCCCGTCATGTTGAGCAGCTCACATCACACTGCAGATGAAGCAACAGCTTCAACACGGTTTGCATTTCTGTTGATATGTCTAAGCAGTATGATGAAATCCTCCCTCACTGTCAAATTCAATCGCTCTGCAGGCTGTCGTTAACACTGAGCGGACCTACCAACTCCAATTTTAGTACGCTTTTTATACTCTTGTGCTAAAAGTGACAGATAACATGATAAGTCACCAATTCAAAACTCATCATGTCAGCTGTCAACTGGAAAAAATGTGAATTTTTACAGTGCGTCTGGGAAGCTCTTTCAGTTTTTTTTTTCAATCTGTTTTGCCTCTGACATGATTTATGTCAAAGCATCACACTGTTGCGTCATTTAAGCAAATCTGTGTTTCTTTCATGTCTAAATCGTCTCTGGTCTTGACAGTGACGTGTGGAGATTGCTGAGCAGATACAGTCAATGAATCCCTTCATTCACAGCTCATCATGATTTAAATGTTGATTATCGCAAATGTCTCTTAATAGTTTATACTGTATTTGGTCAGGTTTGTTTCAATTTCCTCTCTCAACGAGTGACAGCGTCACAGCCTTTGTGATTACAGCATCCATAGATGGAATCAATTCTGTGTTCATTTTTAATAGAATATTATTTTAGTGAGTATGTCAGACAGATAAAATAGAAAAATGGTTAGAAGAACACAGACCAATAGAGACACACTTCTCGGTCAAACTGTCTCTCTCAATCTCTCTCACTGACACACACACACACACACACACACATCCCATATTGCCTGGTTTTTACCAGTCATGTTGCACAGATGGATCACGCTGAGTCATTTGCCCTCTTTACACAGTCTGTGCGCGTTTGTGTGTGTGTGTCACATGTCAACATTCGTCTGCCTGTCTTTCAGTAAGAGTCTATTCTGGAGTCTAATATTCAGAATTCTGACCACAGTTCTTTGCAGTTTTCCTTTTCAACATGTGACAATAAAGCACTCATATTAAATGATTGTGTCGTAGGCTGAATAGCCTGGTGTAAACTGTCCTTCAATAAACGTATCATTATTCAGGTAAAAGAGGAAATGAGTTGAGAGGGAATATAATTAAAAAGTTATCATAAAAGAAATCTTTAGTGAATGGGGAAATATAAATTCCTTATTATTGCTGAAGTGGAAATACTTTGGCTTTGAGTAAACCTTTTAAGAAGGAAATCAAAATGAGAGCGAGTGACTAGAAACCAGAGGAAGACTTTTGTTAAGGCAGCACAGGGAACATAAACTGACTGAAATAGAAAAATATAATTAAATAATTGTGTATTATATGAAAAGTCTCATTTTCATATAATGTGGGTCAACAGTTCAAATATTGCAACATGACTCCCGATTCTCAGAACAAACATAAAAAGAAACAGAAGCCTTGTTTTACTAAAATCACTACATTTATTAGAATCCATATGTGGAGTGTGGGTTGTAAGAAGTTTGGAGGAAGCAACCCTGTCTCCCAGAAATATCGTTAAACTCTAATTTCTTTTACCAATTACATTTTGTGAAGGAACATAATTGCTGGACTATGTTCAGAGTCAAGGTTTTTTTTTTCTTCAGTGAAGGAAGTGCTATATTTTTTGTCATAGGGGGATAGTGTGTCTGTGTGAGTGTGTGTGTGTGTGTGTGTGTGTGTGTGTGTGTGTGTGTGTGTGTGTGTGTGTGCACGTGCATGTCGTGTAGTGTAGCCAGAGCGTGAAAACAGGCAGAATTCTTGAATTCCAAACAGCACAGATTTATTTGCAAGCGGCCAGACACAAAATTCAAACAATTCATTCATTCATTCATGCAGGGTGCCACACGTATAAATACAAATTTACAAAACGTGAAACTATCAAAAGGAAAACAGAGCAAAATCTACTTGGACAAAATGAGACAAAGCATGCGTTTGAGCAGCAAGGCTTCTCCAGTAGTTTGTTCCAAAAACTCAATACAGCACATGTTTGCATTATCACTGCTCTTACCTTTGCTTTTCTTTGCACAACTAAATCCTTAAATCTTTCCTTAGCACTTGCTCATGTCAGCACAACTTCCCTCTCCCTGAGCAGAGACGCTGCCACTGCCTTTATAGGGCTCTCAATCAGCCCTGGACTGCACCACTATCTTTCATTGGTGAGTCTGCCAAACATTTCTAAAACATTTCTAAAGTCTGGACCAAGATAGACACAGTTTGCACTCATTTAACAAAAATAAGACAACTTCACGAGGGATGTAACTCATATCAATTACCCCTCAAATGCCTTAACCAAACAAATGGAAATGAATTACACACAGAAAACCCCCAGGGCTTGGTTATGTCTTATGATGTCAGTGATGACATCATCATTACCCATGCTGCTGGGCGGCCCTAAACAAGTCTGAATGTGGACCAAACAGAGGAACAAAGAAAATGTTAGTATGAAGAAGATAATAATTAACCGTTCAAACCTGCAAAGGCTCAAGATCAGCCCCACACATGGTCCTCCGCTAAATGATGTTAAAAAAAAGTTTGATTTTCTGAAATGCTTCGCTAATCAGCTGACTGAAAAATAATCCTCTAATAATCTGTCTGCATTTGCAACCCATCAGCCTCAAGTGGCACACACACACACACACACACACACCCACACACACACACACACACACAGATGTTGCTACAAGGGGGGTTGGCATCTGTGTGTGTGTGTGTGTGTGTGTGTGTGTGTGTGTGTGTGTGTGTGTTTTCTAGCATTTTCCGTCATCTAATCTCCAAAACTCACATTAAGAACATTAGAAACAGATCATGTATCACTGGTGTGTGTGTGTGTGTGTGTGTGTGTGTGTGTGTGTGTGTGTGTGTGTATGTCTGTGTGTGAGCTTTTGACGTTGATGGTTTTCAAATGCAGACGAATGATCGGCGAATGACAATTCCCGTAATCGTTAGCCCTCAACCCTCCCACACACCCCCACCCTCTGGCAATACATCAGTGTGAGAGAGTGTGTGTGTGTGTGTGTGTGTGTGTGTGTGTGTGTGTGTGTGTGTGTGTGTGTGTGTGTGTGTGTGCGCAATCCATCAAGGGAGAGTGGAAATAGGGGGAGTCCCGAGTGTCACATTTGTCTAGGAGGGAAGAGAGAGAGAGGGAGAGAGAGCTAGACTTTTAGCGTTGAAAAAGAAAGAGATATAAATTCGGCGCTCGCTCCCAGTCCGTCTCTTTCTTTCCTCTCACAGCAGATTTCAGTGCTTTGTGTTTTTTGTATCTCTTTTGGCATCACAATATGTGCTCCATTGCCATTTATTGTTCACACCAACTAACACAATGAAGCCAATATCATTATGCCAGAGCTATACAACATACAAAAACCGCCCACAGTTTGTTTACAGCACACAAATCTGTGTAGGACTGTAGTTTATGGCATCACTTACATTCCCTAAAAGTTTTTTATTCATCTTCATTTCTTCTTTTCTTTTTACAACCCTAATGGAAGACATATTCAAGTATTTTACACAAGTAGAACATCATAGTTCAGAAATCCTTGCGAACACTTTATTTTATGGGTCCCATTGTTTCCTAATTATTTCCTAGACAATATCTGTAACTATAAATTCATACTAATAATAGAATTAAAAATTATATTTGTTAATAAAACAAGATTTCAGAAGTTCTTTCAAGGGAATCCATTTGCAAATCAACTCCACATAGCTATGTACTGTAATTACATTATAATTTCCTAATTCTTTCTTAAAAACTCAAATAAACGATTAGTGACTTACTTTGTGCACTTTCTCAGAAAATCATCAGTTTTTCCCCTATAAGTAATGCCATGAAAAAATTTACTAAAATATAAAAATTGTTCATCATGAAGAATGGCCCTAACCATGTGTTGTATTTTTATATATTATAAAATTGGATTTATTATTATCCATCCACCACTATCTGTATGTAGAGCAGGGGTCTTCCATGTTTGTTTAAGCCAAGGACCCCTTAACTGAAAGAGAGACGAAGCAGGGACCCCCTACTTACATATATTGTAAAATATGAAGTTGCCTATTAAACTGGGCCTACAATAACGTGCAAGGTGGCCTAAAGTCTTTACACATACCTTTTTTAAGCTATTAAAATAGTAATTGTTGGCCTAATTTCATAAATCATCTTTTGATGTTAAAACATGTGTCACATTGAATGCTTACAATGAACTGTATTTGTGGATGGCTACCTCAGTGACTACCTTAGGCCAGTAAGCCTATCATCAGCGGGGATATATATTTGCTAATAATATGTTGGATTCATGTTAAGACTTTTTAATTTTTGAAAATAGACTTTCAAAAATTTACAATAATTTGGAGGAACCCCTAGGGGACCCAGACCCCCTGTTGAAGATGTCTGATGCAGAGGGATCCAGTTAGCCCTACCTGCTTGTTTTAGGACCTGCTACGCCATGAACTACTACAACAACTACTATTTCTAGTCATAGTTCCATTATCTTTATTATGACTATAATTGCCACTGTTCATCATACCCCCAACCAGCACCGTCAGACACCGCCCACCAAGAGCCTGGGTCTGTCCCAGGTTTCTCCCTAAAAGGGAGTTTTTCGTCACCACTGTCACACTGAATGCCTTCTCTTGGGGGAATTACTGGAATTGTTGGGTCTTTGTAAATGATAGTGTGGTCTAGACCTACTCTCTGCGAAGTGTCTTGAGATAACTCTTGTTATGATTTGATAATATAAATACAATTGAATTGAATTGAAACTAATCTAATCTATGAAACATAATAGTGGTTTCATAGGTAGTTTCATCTATAACAATATATCATCATTTATACTCTAATTTACATGTATAATGTCTGTAAAGTAAATAGTAACTTTAACTGCCAAATATATCTATTATTGAAAAAAGTGAAAAATGTTGGATAAAGCTTCAAAAAAGTGTGGGGAAAAATAAGAAAACCGTCACCAAAACAAATCGCAGAAAATATCGACAAAAACATCGGAATAAGTGACAAAAACATTGCGGAAAAAAAAGAAAGAGTTTTAATTTTCAATTTTGACCCAGAAAAATGAAAAAGTTGCATGGTTGATGGGAAGACAACATAAGGGTTAAATAAACACTTCCCTAGTGCTAGTGCTGACACTAAACAAAATATGTACATAAAGAGTACTAGTATACAATTTACAATTCAACAAAATAATGAGTAAATACAGGGTTACTAACATGAAGTTAACATTTCATCATTAAACCCTTTCAGACCAGAATCCATTATAGTAGAAGTCAGGGCTGCACAATATATCATTTTATTTATGTATTATTATTTTTATTTACAATATACACTGTTCCGATTATATATTTTTATATTGGTTCCATTATTTGTAACTTTTTTTTAGCTTCTTCCTACAACAGTTCCATACATTCCCCTTCACATAATTTCACCACATTAGTCCTCACCCCTTTTTTTTTTTTTTTAAATAAAAATGCATATTCCTCTTGAGTAACAGTATATTGCCTGTATTTAACACTTTCGGACATGGTCATTTACCCTTTAATTTAACGACACAGAGATGATATTTTCAGACAGGAAATCATTTTCCCTGAAAAGACCGAAACAAAGATGTGGAGTTGCAACTAATAATCAAATCCACCAATAAATTCATCAATTACATGGCACGTGTAAAATTTCAAGAATTACATTTTTTTATTTATTTCATATATACAATGATTTTCTGTCAACTGACAAACATGTGTCAGGCCAGAAAGATGGGAACAATTCATCAGGAGGCGAGTACCATCTGACACACGGTAAATGAGTGTATGGTTGAGTAGATGCTGCATGTCTCTCTTTGTCTTTCTCTCTCCTCTCTTTATGTTCCTCTCTACGTATTATTTCTCCATCGCCTTTATCTCTCGCTCTTTGTCTCTGTCTCTCACACACACACACACACACACACACACACACACACACGCATGCAAACTTGCACAGACCCAGAGGAAGCAATAACAATGAAATTCCTCCCTCCCCAGTTGTCCCTGACCCCCTCCCCTACCTCTACCTCCACCACCACCTTTTACCCATCCCTCCTCTCATCTCTGTCCATCTAATTTTATGAGTGTCTGGGGAGTTTGTTTGTGTTTGTGTGTGTGTGTGTGTTTGTGTGTGTGTGTGTGTGTGTGTTTTGTGTGTATCGCAGGATGTGGCGTGTATGCCTGCATGAGGGCATTGTGTGCGTGTGTGTATGTGTGTGTGTGCGTGCATGCGTGTGTGTTTGTGTAACCCTAGTGGAAAATGGCTGCCTGTCACATTAGTGGTTGGATGGGCTAAAAAATCACTTCAGTAATCACATTTAGACGCCAGGCCCGGTCATGTTAACCTCTTTATTTAGAGGTATGGATGGATTTTAGGATGGCTGCAGAGATGGAGAGATGGAAAGAGGAGAGGCGGAGACCAGCTGCTGTTCCTGTATGATGATTTATTTTCCTCTTTCTTAACTATTTAAAGGTATAATCGCACCTAACGTTTGTAGTCTTAAAAATCGCTGTAATGTGTTTCAGCATTTGGTTTGTTTAGGTATGTTTTAGAAGCCGCTTTCAACGTCTTCCTTTCATTTCATTTCTGACAGTTGTAGTAATATTTTATTAACAAAATGTGTGTATGTGCTCATCGCAAACGAGCTGTGCTAGTCATTGAGGAAGTGGTTAAAAGTACTCTGGGTGACCTCTGATGCACAGAAAGTGCATAAAAGTAGTTAAGGCTGGCATCACTGGGGTTGTAACAGCCGGTGTTGCAGAGCTCTGTAGCGGCTAAACACATGTACTAACTTCTGCTGATGTGAGCGAGCTGTGACGGAGGTCTGTAGCCAGCGTCACGAAGCTCTGTAGCAGCTTAAAACAGCTAGCAACTGCCGCTCGGTGTCATGGAGCTCTGTAGCCGATGTCACGTGCCAACCGGCGGTCTCCTAGTTTTTGTAGGATATCATACGTTTTAGTGTGCTTAACTTTTTTGTACGATATCATACGAACCCGTTCATGAGAACGCGTTGGTTTGGAAAAACAGCCGTGCCTTTAGTGGTTCAAACTGCCCTCTGTTTCTGCTCTCATTTCTCCTCTTTAACAAAGTCACATGTTTGGGTTCTCATGATTTACTTTTTGGGCAAAATTGTAATTTAATGTCATCTGGATTCATGCTTGTCTTTAGAAGTAGGATGAGAGTAGAAGTAGTGCAAGGACACATGGCACTGCACATTACCTTAATGTAAAGTTAGCAGGTGGATCAATTAACAGAATCTATTAGCTTCATGGATGAAGCAAACACAATTATACTTTTTTAATTAATAATAAATATAATTGTATTTTATCATTTTTTAAAAGACCTATACAACTTATATATAGTAAATCTAAACAAACACTCCCTTTGGTCGTCATCAGCACACCAGAACATTTCAGGATTTTTGAACAGAGATTTTGTGTCAGATGGGTGTTCTTAACTCATTATAATACGGACAATACAAAAGAAAATGGGATTCATTCTCAGCTTCTCCTAATTCACATAGTTGGCTCAACCTTTTATCTTCTTGGATGTTTTTAAATCTACCATCTAATCTAAATCAAGGGCAAGGGGAAGGATTCCTGCTCTCAACAGAGCCACCAACGACCTCTGACTCCTCGATAGGTTTGCTGTAACATAAAGTTCAGGACCATAATAATGTGTGATCTGAATATGAGTTTGTAATTGTTAGAATATCTAATTAAAAGAATAGGTTTGCCAGCATTTAACAGAAAGCTAAGTGTGTTTCTTTCTGTGTGTAACTGTCCAGTCCAGTAAATCCTTATTCAGCCTTCAGTGTCTGTCACGACTGAATATGTAACCAGACAAGAAACCACAATCGCTGGGGACGCGGCTGCTTCCCTGTCGCTGTCACTCTATCTGTCACACTTACACACTCTCTCTCTCTCTCCCTCTCTCTCTCTCACTCTCTGATACATGCTGTCAGTCTCTTCCAGGTCAGGGCAGGGACACTTTTTCCTGCTCCCCTGCTACATTCGCAACGGAGCAGACGTTGAGGCGACTGTCTATTCTTCTCAAGTCACCACTTGAAGTGTTTGTGTTTGTCATCTCTTTTTCTTAAATGTTCATTCCTTTTCTCTCTATCTCCATAGCTCTCTATATAATAATAATAATGATAACTAGAAGGGCACTCTGAGAGCACAGACCTCCGACAGGCATGCCCTATCTCACAATGTTAAAGCTATAGCGCGTAGTTTCTGTTGCCCCCATGAGGAATTTTTTTTCTAGGCCTTCATTTGTATAGGACAGCTTAGACTTGAAAGGGGAGGGGGGGAATGACATCCAGCAACGGGCCGCAGGTCGGAGTCGAACCCGCAGCCGCTGCGTCGAGGAGTAAACCTCTATAGATGGGCGCCTGCTCTCAGGAATTCCAAGTAATGGCAACGTCCACATGATACAAGCCTTCCGTGATCAGTCGCCGGATGTCACAATGTGTGGAGCTGATAGTCGTACCGTATTTTCCGGACTATAAGTCGCTCCAGAGTATAAGTCGCATCAGTCAAAAAATGCGTCAGGAAGAGGAAAAAAACATTTATAAGTCGCACCGGACTATAAGTTGTATTTATTTAGAATTTTTTTTTTTCATCTGTCAACTACACAATAGCACACACAACAACAGGCTGAACACGGTAGGTGTCCGGTATGTTTTTCTTCCTTTAGTATATATCTTCTGGTCAGAGGGCACAAAACAGTCTACACAGGGTGTGATTTGTCAAAAAAGCAGATGTGATCATGCACAACAAAACAAAACATGGAAGAATTAAATCCCCCTTTCAATACCATGGATGTATTTGGCATACTAGCCACGCCAAACACTTATTTATGAACAACGTAGTTTCAACATAAATCACAGGAGTTCAATTTGTGGCAAAAAACCTAATACTTTCACCCAGGAAACGCTTGTGCATTCCTCTGGAGTGTTTTAACCACAATCTTTTTTCCTAAACGTAACATTTTGGTGCCTAAACGTACCTGTAATCAGCGCATGTTGCTCACTTTTTCTCGCTAAACTCCACTTCCACTGCCCCTGAAAGGACGGTCATCTGGCGGTGCCTGTAGCCGGCTCACAGTCACCTATTGGCGGCTAAACAACTTCCGCTGGTAGCCGGCGTCCCGGAGCTCTGTAGTGGCTAACACAACCAGCAACTGCTGCTCGGATTTTGTAATTCTATGGCACTATAGACTGTTCACGTTACAGCGCTTTAGTTTAAAATACTTCTATTTAGGTATATAATATATGGTCTATTGGTGAAGTAGCATTGATCACTTTCAGGGGGGTGGATACATTTTGTCCCCACGAGGGATAAAAATAATTCAGCAGTGGCAGGGATTTGTAGAACAGAAAGGGGGAAATTGCACTCTGCTCCTAAGGAGTCCAACAGTAAAGATCCGTAGAAGTTGCTGCTGCATTGTGCAAAGGAAAAATATTTGTGCAAAGGAAATAAACCTCAAGCCAACTCTTGGGCTCCACTCACTCTGTGGTTTAAATAAAGAAAAGAATAGGCGGCTGCCATCGTGGGATTTCAGTCAAGCACAGTGGCCGACTGCCTTGTTGCTAGGAGAATTCTGATTAATGCTGCAATCTGTAAATTGTGCTCAATTTGTGCTCGTATGCAGCCTCTCACAGCTGTGCAGAACATGAATAGACTGCATGCTCCTCCATCATTTGTGCACAAAAAAAAAGTTAACCTCGTCATATGCTAACAAACATAGATGCCACTAACTAGCATAGTCCAACAGAACAAGCACACCTGCAACACATGTAATTTTAGTGTCAAGATATTAGTTCTCTGACTCTTGTCAAAGTATTTAACCCAGTGTCAGTTGCCTGGTTCTTTTCACCATGCTCTACTGTTAAGTGGGTGGACTTCTCTTGTGATGAAAAAAAGAAGGAATAATGACGAGGCATTTGCATTTACTGTTTGGTGTTTCAGTGCCAGTGGTGGAGGAAGTATTCAGATCCTTTACTTAAAGTGACTATATGTAACTTTTTAATGTTTCTGAAACGGTGTTCCAATTGATGATCATAAATGACTTGCAACAGCAAACGAGACTAACAGTGAAAAGAACGCTATTTTTATATAGTTTTTATTAATGACGGGTGATGACGGGTTTGATTTTTCCCGCAAAGTCACAGAATAATTTACAGCAGGTAGACGGCGCTACGGCAACACATTCTGAGGGTCACAGATTTATTTGTAACACCTGAAAAACCATTGACAGTGTATCCAAACAGGTAAGAGGTAGCAGGAGATTTTTTTTTTACATAGGCCTTATTGTATTTTAATTTTATTTTTAGTTAGCATTAGCTAGTATTAGTTTAGTTAGTGTTAGTAAGTTATCTTTTGTAGTTATGGCTGACACTGGGGCAGGACCATCACGGGAAAAAAAGGAAATTAAACGAAGAATTACTAAAAGCTGAAAGGGAAAGTGAAAGACAATGGGCGGAAACCGAGTCACAGCTTGGTCGGGTTTTCAATAGATGGAGACGGTTATGGGATTGTAAATGATTAAAAGCCCACCCCAAATTGGCCCTCAGGTATGTAATATGTCTATTTCATTTAAAAAATAACTTTAGATTGCGCCATGTGGTTGTACGTCACTAGCCCGACATTAAATTACGTCCCCCTTCCATTTAGCGTTTTATTCCTTTTAGTCCGTTTTTGTGTTGGCCTACTATTTTCTTTTCCCTTGTCCCCCTGTAACGTTACTTGAGTTAAGCGTCTGTGGGTTTCACGAAATGAGCTATATTAAATAAGTTATTATGACGGTAGTTGCTACACAAAGCTCTTAACGTTAATGCCTGACAGTGATAATGTTACCCGGTTTAGCTCACGATAAATCCAAAGTAGGCTAAGTTACCGTATGCAACACTTGAAATGCAACAATGCATCTGTACAGTATTCTGTTATTGTAAATAAATGTTTTTCTCTCTGAGCAAAACATTGCAACAATATGACCTCCCGGTAACGCTTACACGCTAATACAGTAGGCAATACAGCACTGTGAAGAAAAGACCTTTATGACAGCAGGTGAGGCAACAACACTACCGCTTTTGTCCGAAGTGGCCGCTCAACACAAACTGAAAGTTACATATAGACACTTTAACTTTGTAGAGATCTTGGGATTTTCCAAACTCAATAAATACTGCACATATGAACACAAAACTGAGAAACTGAAAAATCAATTGATTAGCTCCTGTACGTGCTTGAACTTCACATGTAGAAGGCTATTGTTAACAAATGCCCGTGTCATCAACATTTCCAATAACAGTTAACTCCAGAGTGTTGTAAAAAATGTTACTCATTTTTAATTCAACTCTATGATTTTGACTAGGGCTGTGAATCTTCATTGGTCTCACAATTCGATTCAATTACGATTATCCTGTCAACGATTCGATATCCTGATGAATCGTGATGCGTCACCCATGGTTTTCATCAGCCATGCATTGCATAAACGCTAGATCTATATGGGCACCGTAGTAAACAGCGTGCTGCCTTATTCTGAGCAATTTGCAATTTCTTTATAGTTGATATGGCAGCACCTGACCAAACCCCTGAACAGTAGTCCAAATGGAATAGACAATTGTATTAATTACATTTTCCATTACATTTTTAGAAAATGTAGAAAATTTGAACATCTCCTTATAACTGAGAGACATATGCCCATTTTATTCACCACCCCATCAATATGTTGAGACCAGGTTAATTTATTGTCCACTATAACGCCAATAAGCTTGGTCCTTTGTTCCTGTTCAACTGCCATACCTTCAACATATAAATTCAATTTTGGTTGATTAAACAACTGATGTTTTGTTCCAAATACAATGGTTGTGTTTTAGATACATTAAGAACTAGTTGGTTATTTGTTACCCATTCCAATGCCGACTGCAATTCCTCATTCAAGACACTAGTAAGCCTCTCAGCTGTGGATGATGCCATGTATATTGTTAAGTCATCAGCATACATGGAATATAGCAATGGCTTCAGACAGCTTCATTGTAGAATTTCACAGCTGACTGACTTTACCTCAAAAAAACTCAGATTAAAGTACAAAGTATGTGTCCTATTTGCTTGTCCTAATAGCTTTCTGGCCAAAGTATTGCATTTGAATCGAAACCATAACATTTTAGTTTTTTTAATAAGTTGTGATCAATAATATCAAAAGCCTCAGGGAAATCCAACAGCACAGCCCCTACTAATTACTTATTTTCGGTTTCTCTGTGTCATCTGACATTTGAGTGAGGGCTGTGCCTGTGGAATGTTCAACTCTATAGGCATGTTGATAATCTGTATATAAATCATTCACTGAAAAATAGCATTGTATTTGTTCAAAAGCAATTTTCTCCATCATCTTACTTAAAGCCGGTGGCAGGCTAATTGGTCGACTATTAGGGCCATCCATCCATCTTCGTCCGCTTATCCGGGATTGGGTCGCGGGGGCAGCAGCTCCAGCAGGGGACCCCAATCTTCCCTTTCCCGAGCCACATTAACCAGCTCCGACTGGGGGATCCCGAGGCGTTCCCAGGCCAGATTGGAGATATAATCCCTCCACCTAGTCCTGGGTCTTCCCCGAGGCCTCCTCCCAGCTGGACGTGCCTGGAACACCTCCCTAGGGAGGCACCCAGGGGTCATCCTTACCAGATGCCCGAACCACCTCAACTGGCTCCTTTCGACGCAAAGGAACAGCGGCTCTACTCTGAGCTCCTCACGGATGACTCACCCTATCTCTAATCTCTTTTGGCCGCTTGTACCCTGGATCTCGATCTTTCGGTCATGACCCAGCCTTCATGACCATAGGTGAAGGTAGGAACAAAAACTGACCGGTAGATCGAGAGCTTTGCCTTCTGGCTCAGCTCTCTTTTCGTCACAATGGTGCGATAAATTGAATGTAATACCGCCCCTGCTGCACCGATTCTCCGACCAATCTCCTGCTCCATTGTCCCCTCACTCGCGAACAAGACCCCAAACATGAACTCCTTCACTTGGGGTAAGGACTCATTCCCTACCTGGAGTAGGCACAGTGAGTGCTGAAGGTCACAAGCCGACAATGCCATCATGACCACATTATCTGCAAAGAGCAGCGATGAGATCCTAGTAGAACTACGGAGTCCCCCACTGGAACCCCATGCAGGACTCCACTCAAGGTCTCCAAGAAGGCCGAATACTCAGAACTCGTCCACCGGGGTAAATTCCAACGTAGCGGTGCTCAGCCGGGGGCTTGTGAGTATCCCCACACCCGCCCGGCGCCTCACACCCTGGGCAACTCCGGAGAAGAAAAGAGTCCAACCCCTATCCAGGAGTATGGTTCCAGAACCAAGACTGTGCGTAGAGGTAAGCCCCACCAGATCTAACTGGTAGCACTCCACCTCCCACACAAGTTCCGGCTCCTTCCCCCAGAGGTGACATTCCACGTCCCCAGAGCCAGCCTCTGCTGCCCGGGTCTGGTCCATCGAGGCCCCTGACCTTCACTGCCATCCGTGTGGCAGCACACCCAACCCCAGCAGTTCCTCCCACAGGTGGTGGGCCCATGGGATGGAGAGATAGGTGCTACCTAGCTTTTTCGGGCTGTGGCCGGCCAGGCAAACCCGGCCACCAGACGCTCATTCTTCATCTGGTCCCTCACCTGAGACCACTTTGCCATGGGAGACCCTACTAGGAGCACCAAGCACCAGACAACACAGCCCTCAGGTTCATAGGGAGACACAAACCTCTCCACCACGATAAGGTGATGGTTCCTGGAGAGGATTAGGGCCACTAATATTAATTATACTAATATTAGCTTTAACGTACTGTTATGAATAAATGGTTGTAATAGTCAGCTAAAAGCATGGTTGAAATAGATAAGTAAATAGTAATAGATAAATTATGGGGCTGCTTAACAAGTACCTGTCATGATTATGGGTTTTCTGTTGTTGTTCTTCCTGTTTTATTGTGTTTGTTTCATGCGTTGTTTCTTTAATTTTGTAGTCTCCCTGTTTCACCCATGTTATGTCTTGGTTACTGTCACGTCTTGTCCCTAGTTTCTGTGTTTAGTTGGTTTCATGTTTTCTGTTGGTTTTCCATTTCCTGTTTTATTTTGTAGTCTCTCTGTTCTCTTATGTGTTGTCTTGTTTTACTTCCTGTCTTTTTGGTTTTCCAGCCATTGAATAACCCAACAATAGACACAGAAACCACAGTGTGCTTTCTGTGTCTGTTGTTGGGTTATTCCGTCAGAAGGGTGGCTTGGACCCAAGTGCAGAGATGCGAGGAGAGGCAGCAGTAGAAATAATAATAATCTTCCACCGAAAGCTAAAAACACATTTCTTCCGACTACACCTCGGATAAACATGAAGGAAAAAAATAAAATAATAAAATATGTATGTATATATATATACAGTACAGGCCAAAAGTTTGGACACACCTTCTCATTCACATGAGTTTCCTTTTTATTTTCATGACTATTTACATTGTAGATTCTCACTGAAGGCATCAAAACTATGACTGAACACATATGGAATTATGTACTTAACAAAAAAAGTGTGAAATAACTGAAAACATGTCTTATATTTTAGATTCTTCAAAGTAGCCACCCTTTGCTTTTTTTATTAATAAGGGAAAAACTTTCACACCTGTGAAGTGAAAACCATTTCAGGTGACTACCTCATGAAGCTCATTGAGAGAACACCAAGGGTTTGCAGAGTTATCAAAAAAAGCAAAGGTCTCTACTCAGGGCCATCCAATCTCTGTATGACCAAAGTGAGAGCTGTGTCCGGGTTCTCGGTAGAAAGTCGGACTCGTTTCAGGTGAGGATTGGCCTCCGCCAGGGCTGCGCTTTGTCACCAATCCTGTTTGTAATATTTATGGGCAGGATATCGAGGCGTAGTCGGGGTGGGGAGGGGTTGCAGTTTGGTGGGCTGGGGATCTCATCGCTGCTCTTTGCAGATGATGTGGTCCTGATGGCATCATCGGCCTGCGACCTTCAGCACTCACTGGATCGGTTCGCAACCGAGTGTGAAGCGGTTGGGATGAGGATCAGCACCTCTAAATCGGAGGCCATGGTTCTCAGCAGGAAACCGATGGAATGCCTTCTCCAGGTAGGGAATGAGTCCTTACCCCAAGTGAAGGAGTTCAAGTACCTTGGGGTTTTGTTCGCGAGTGAGGGGACAATGGAGCGGGAGATTGGCCGGAGAATCGGCGCAGCGGGTGCGGTATTGCATTCAATCTATCGCACCGTTGTGACGAAAAGAGAGCTGAGCCAGAAGGCAAAGCTCTCGATCTACCGGTCAGTTTTCGTTCCTACCCTCACCTATGGTCATGAAGGCTGGGTCATGACCGAAAGAACGAGATCCAGGGTACAAGCGGCCGAAATGGGTTTCCTCAGGAGCGTGGCTGGCGTCTGCCTTAGAGATAGGGTGAGAAGCTCAGTCATCCGTGAGGAGCTCGGAGTAGAGCCGCTGCTCCTTTGCGTCGAAAGGAGCCAGTTGAGGTGGTTCAGGCAACTGGTAAGGATGCCCCCTGGGCGCCTCCCTAGGGAGGTGTTCCAGGCACGTCCAGCTGGGAGGAGGCCTCGGGGAAGACCCAGGACTAGGTGGAGGGATTATATCTCCAACCTGGCCTGGGAACGCCTCAGGATCCCCCAGTCGGAGCTGGTTAATGTTGCTCGGGAAAGGGAAGTTTGGGGTCCCCTGCTGGAGCTGCTCCCCCCGCGACCCGACACCGGATAAGCGGACGAAGATGGATGGATGGATGGATGACAGTACCATGGTCTCTGCCGTGTGTTTAGCACATATGCACCGAATGACGTCAGTCAGATGATCAGTAGGCTATTAATAATCAATTATGGTCTGTTGTCACTGCATCAATGCAGAATCGTCCACATCCGCATCACGATGCATCGTAAAAATGGTAGAACAATAAATATTCAATGCAAGTGAAGTACAAAACATCAGAATATACAATTTTACAAACACTTTCACACCTAATTTACAATAAAAAATGATCATGGGCTCAATCGTTCCCACATCCTAAAACCAGTCCCCCCACCCCTTACCAACAAAGCTATACAATCAAAATTCTAACCCTCTCCCATCACACACACACACACACACACACACACACACACACACATTTTTGTTTTCAATATCCCGCTTTTTGTCAAGCATGAAAAGGTCTGAGGATGTAATAAGGTGTGTTGGGGGAGTATTCCACTGACTTCTGGCCTACCCTGTTCAGCTACAGACAGTTCACACAGGAGGCAGGTTTATTCTTAAAAACAATATTTAATGTAAATGTAAAATATTTAATCCAAGTCAAGTCTCTGAGCTAGAGTCCAAGTCAAGTCTCAAGTCTCTGAGCTAGAGGTCAAGTCTCAAGTCTCTGAGCTAGAGGTCAAGTCTCAAGTCTCTGAGCTAGAGTCCAAGTCAAGTCTTAAGTCTTGAGAGTCCACATATTTTGCATTTACCGTAGTGCTGGGCGGTATACCGGTAATCATTTCCCGTATGATATGAATTGAACAGCGCTATGGCACAGGTAAACAGCAAGTGACCCCTGTTAACTACGTACCCTTCTCACTCATGATAGTAACTGTATAATGCCCAAGAGAGGAGCCGAAGTTTTTTGTTTTAAAAAGATCCAACATAATTTAGCCCTTCTTGTTTCTGGTTGTGCTAACGTTTCTCGGTCACGCTATCATTACTCGTCCATGCTAAGACCTTTCACCTCAAGCATGCAGCAGAGCAACATTATGGACAAAATCTGCCGAACTTCCGTCACCTTCCTCTTTCTTTGTGTTGGCATTCTAGACTCCGCTGGATTTCTGAGGACTATGGTTAACTGTTCCTCAGATCTCTGAAGGGTAAATACAGACAGCTAGCTAAATTATCTGTCCAATCTGAGTTTTCTGTTGCACAACTAAAACAACTTTTGAACGTACACATGTTCCACCAAAACAAGTTCCTGCCATTCCCTTATAAACTTTGAACAGCTGTACATTAAATGACATACAAGCAGAGCAAGACTGCGGTCAATGAGCCCTGACAGGAAAGCAGGAGTGCTAACTGATTAATGAGGAGCTAATACTGTGTGGGTGCCAGGAACTGCCACGAAGAAGCAAGTTAACTGTTCCCTGCTCAGCCTCTCTGTCCCCAGTTTCAACTTTCAATATTTATCTGTAAGAGAGCTGATTTTGAAATTACACTGCTGTGATGACATAAACTGGATGATATCCGCCCTTGTGAAGTGTGTTTGACAAAGCACTGGATGCCTATCAACCTTGGGGTGTCTGTTCTCTAGGCTGACCTGTGACCCTGTTGAGTTGGAGGAAAAAGAAAATGGAAGAAGGAGCAAAGCTATGCAGCCAATAAAATCTCTAATGTGAATTGTGCTGGAAAGGGTTATGTGGACAACAAAGAGGCAGCAGTGTACTGACTAGGGCTGCAAGATATGAGGAAAATATACAATATGCAATAACGTTGCTGAATATCACAATAACGATATAACTTGCAATAATTAAACAGATATTGAAGTGTACTCAGTTCTGCTGCTTTTAGTATTCTGAATAAATAAAAAAATTGCTTATTGAATTTAAAACAAATGAAAGGAAATAATTTCCAACATTCCTGAACGTTAAACATCGCATTAAATATAAACGACACCACAAACAAAAATAATGACATTTACATTTTAAAGTGCAATAATAAAACATCAACTTGGTCCTGAGATTCATCAGTCATTTTAGTTAGGCTCAAGTGTGTGTCAACTGTGCAGTACAACAAAAAAATGGTGTTTTTTGAAAATGAAACCATGTAAACCTTAAAATACAGTTATGAACCTGAAAATGAGCATAATATGGGCGCTTTAAACATTATCTTGTAAACAGAGGCCTCAGAGTAGCGGCCTCTGAGATAAAGAAGTCATGACCAACAGGTGGTCATCCTGAACAGAGAGCACTTTTTAAACTGATCTGAAACAAAGAGCACTGTTTAAAGTGATCAGGAAACAACTCATTTTTGACCTGCTCAAGAACACTGGACAGACCAGAGGGCCACGACCAACCGACCGGGGGAATAAATACGCTGAGCACTGATGAAACTTTGTCTTTCCACTAGTAGCCTTCATTACTGAAAGGATGACACGTCGCAGCGCTACCGAGAAATCCATAGCCTCACCTCGCCGGTCGAGTTTGAGCTGAATAGTATCTTCATGGTACTAAAGGGGGGTCCTGGTGAAGGAGATTTTCCGTCTCTCACCGAATCTGCAGAGGGTAACTTACCCTGTTTTCCTAGGAAAGGAGGACATCACGCGTTCTACAGTCGACTCTAACAGAGCTCAAAATCCAACTGCCGGAGGGAGTTTTTCTGTTTCGTTAAATCACAGGCCCGTGTTTTTAACTCGCTTACTGTTCATCGCAGACGATCTGCCGAACAACTAAGTGAACTGCACATCCAAAAGTAAGAGGCTTAATAGTGTTCTGGGCAGATTAGAACAGGGTGTGTATTAATGAGTAACTTGCTATTGTTGCTATTTGTGTTGCCATTAATGCGATCTGATTAATACGGTGCTATTACTGCACGCTTTGATTATTAAGCTGTTTGGCTGTGAATGTATCATTTGATCACGATACTGTTGATATGTTGTGTTGAGTATCTTGGTAAAACTGTAATTGCTACCTGCTAACTCCCCTTTCACAGAGTTTTAGTTACTGTTCTGCGAGATAATCTCCGCGGAAAATCAGCTGTTAGCCACTGGAGTGGTTAGAATGAGCATTCCCCTCAGTGAGACAAAAGTCTCAAGGCTAGATTTATCAAGCCGTTTTCGCCTGTTTCCAGGCACTAATTGGTCGCAAAGATGGACATAACCGATGCGGGCTATTTACAAACAGGGCGCACTTTCAAATCGCAGATTGCCTGCCACATGAGCGAGAAGAGACAAGTTGCACTTTCAATATGCGTTCGTGGGAGGGTCATGGGGAAAGTGGGAGTTCCACCCAAAAAGGTGGGAGGGTAAGCACAAAGTGCGCCTAATTATATAATCCGTGGTATTTACAAAGACTGCCAGTAAGAGCGTGCCTCTATTCTGCGGGGGGAATTCTCCGCCTCTTAAAAGCAGGTCTAAACCAAGAAGATCCATTTACCTTATTCAATGGGAGCAGACTAAAAACTAAATACAAAAACCCACCTCCATGTCTGTTCCAATTTTGATAAACAATTTGGTGATAATTTAACTATATAACACTCTCTTAACCCCATTGGTTGGGTTGACATATAAATAACATATGTATACCAACACAACACTATCATAACAGACCACACATGCCTTCATTCTCTACAGAGATCTCAGAAGTATCTACAGTATGCGTCCACAACTTCCATCTGTTCGGCAACGAGTGTTTGCTGCACCACCTCTTCAGTAGTAGATAGCGTGTCTATTTCTGGTGGACCTGAACCGGTTCTCCTCAATTGTGCCCGGTTGTACGCTACCTTCTCTTTTGTTCTGCGCTTTATGTCTTGCCACCGTTTTTTTTTACCTCCTCCACTTGTCTCTCTGTGTAGATGATAACAAGTTGATTTTATTTCGTATGGCAAACCAAATTGAATTTATTTCCGAGATTGTGGATGTTCTGACCTGTAATATGTTCACGTTTGTTGTTGCTTCATGCACTAATAGGTCAATTTCATCGTCACAAAATTTAAGCTTGCGCTTTCATTTTCCGTAGGAAGATCCATGATAGATACATGCGGGCCATTCTTTGCTCTTTTAGAGGCGCGCGAATGGAGGGCGGAGTATGCGCTGATTGCCTGATGGGTGTCAGGTTTGATAAATACTACGCAAAATGTGGAAGCATAGCGTGCGCTAATACCGAACTCACATAAACAGACGCAGCGCAAACTGCGCTAGTGTTAGTAAATTAGGCCCTCAGAGTCTGCCCTAACTGCACGTTGGTCCAGACCTGAGTAGCTGAGGGGGGCTGGTCCTTATTGACAACTAAGATCAGTGTGTCTCTTTCTTTACCCTTTCTTCTTTCACTAACTATACACACACACACACACACACACACACACACACACACATATACACACAGTGTCTCCCCACATGCTGGTTTGTTTGCTTTGTTTTGTTGAAGATTAAAAAAAGGTATATTGGTTTTAATTGATCGAAGAATAATTGATCGGCCATTGATGATTTTTAAGTTAATAAATTCTACTATACTTTAATTAGCAGTTGCCTGTGATTATTTGTGTACTTATTGTGATAATTACTGGTTAAACACAGGTCAGATTCACAGTTTGATTATTGGTCCCTGACTTGCAGGGTGGTGCCCCGTTTTGATTGTTTGTCGATTTGATAAAGTTATTAATAACCATATTCATAACTTTATTAATATTGAAACATCTTTGATAATTTGCCAATGATTGAATCTGTACCCTACGAGTACCCAACAAATGCAACCTACCACAGCCCTGCAATAAATTCTGCTTTATGGATCCTTTGTTTTGTTGTTGTTACTATGTCAGAGGGATGTAATGCAATCCTTTGCAACATCACATATTAAAGCATCCCAAAATCTAAATGTGATGACATTATGGTATACAGCTGTATTGCCTGCTGTGGTGGAAAATAAATTATATAATTATAATTATTTATATAAAACATAATTAAGACATGGAACTTTTGAGGCAATGACTACATAGAAAACAACAAACAAGCATTACTGATTTCCAAACAATGAGATACTCAATAGTGTCAGTAATAGGAGAAGTGAAAGCAATTTGGGGTAAGAATTGCATTTTGGGCATTTGTTCTCCAGGCCAGTGGGGCCAATAACATGGTCACGGTGGTGGTTGTCATCATGGTGTAATATAATGCACCTGTCCACTCAATCGGTGTGTTTGGAAGCCAGGAGCTTCAACAGCTATCACAATTTAAACACAATTGGAAGACTAGAAAAGTGCACTCGGTGGAGTGCAGATCTGTGCAGATTTGGGATTGTGTTCCATCCAGTTTATAGAGGATAAAACAGTTTTCAGAATCAGTTTTCAAATCAGAGTTTAATCCAGTCTGTTCTCATGAACCCTACGTTTGAAAAGCTATGAACAGTTAAGCATTGTAATTCGTGTGATTTCCCCGTTTTTTTTGCAGGGGACTACTACTGATGTAAAAGAACGCGGCTGGCCGCGTAGGGAGGTTGTTCGGGGTGTATGGGTGGACGTTAACACACAGGACTTTCAGCTAGGGAGCCTTGTTCGTTTCCCAGGGAAAACAAAAGACTTTCAGCCAGGAAATGCATGTTCCTTGGGAGTGTTTAAATCCAAACCACAATCTTTTTTTACTCGTTTCGGTGCCTAACACTTAAAGTGACGGTTCTGAGTAATTTCACCCTAGGGTCCTTTGCACCTTGACCTCGAGCCAAACAACCCCCCAGACGCTTTTTTCAGCTGGATCTAACATTGGACGAGTTAGCGTGATCAGCTGAATAGCTTAGTGAAAACGATGGATTGGAAAGTTTGTAAGTACACCAGAAGTTTATGTAAATAGCACTTGCCTGCTGGCTTCTGCTCTCTGCTGTTGCTGCTGCTACTGCTACCGGCCCTAAGCACTCGTCTTACTGCCGGTAGCAGCAACAACAACAACAACAGCAGAGAGCAGAAGCCAGCAGGCAAGTGTTATTTACATAAACTTCTGGTGTACTTACAAACTTTCCAATCCATCGTTTTATGAGTACATAACCTATTTGTACTAGTGTAGAAGTTTGGTATAATTTCGGGCATTATTAGTGGGGTCATTTACGAGATAGATCACTGGATCCATTAGCCCCTGCGCTAAGCTATTCAGCTGATAACGCTAACTCTCCCAATGTTCGACCCAGGTGAAAAAAGCTTCTGGGGGAGTGTTTGGCTCGAGGTCATGGTGCAAAGGACCCTAGGGTGAAATTACTCCGAACCATCACTATAACTTTCGTCGCCGCATAATGCTTACGTTTTCTTGCCTTAACCGCAATCTCCGCCGCAATGACCGGCAGCTCACGGTGTTCTCTACCCAGCTCACAGTCACATATTCTCGAACCACCAGCTACCGCTGACCTGACCCAGCACCAATGCGGAGCACCATGCGGAGCACCATGCGGAGCACCATGCGGAGCACCATGCGGAGCACCATGCGGAGCACCGTAGCCGGCGTTGCAGAGCTCTGTAGCAACTAAACACATCTACTAACTGCCGCGGATACGACGAGCTGTGACGGAGGTCTGTAGCCGGCATCACAAAGCTCTGTAGCAGCTTAAAACAACTAGCAACTCCCGTCTGTAGCACAGGGCTCTGTAGCCGATGTCACGTGACCAGCCGGCGGTCTCCTAGTTTTTGTATGATATATGTTTTAGTTCATGAGAATGCGTTGGTTTAATCAGTGTTTTACAGTTAGTGGTCATTTCTAAAGACTGAGTACCCAGGGCCCTCATGTGAGGAGGGCCCAAACGATGCTAGAATGAATAGCTGTGGATGTTGGGAGGGGCCCATAGAAAATGCCTTTCTACAGAATTTTGTGCTACGCCCCTACCTAAAGAACCCATATATCTGTGAAAGGCTTTAGTTTTCCCCAGGAAGTTAACTCTGCTCTCTGCCTTGAAAGTCCTGTGTGTTAACGCCCACCCATCACCCCAACCTCATTCTTACACGGCCAGCCGCGTTTTTATACAGTGGCTGTCAATGTAGTGAATACAGCAAAAAAAAAACGTGGAATGCTTACGAATTACAGTGCTTATCTTTTCGTAGCTTTTTGAATGAATGGTTCATGAGAACAGGCTGCTCTCAGCTCTACACCACATCAGTCAAACATTTGTTTCCTGCTTGAATAAAGATGAAAAGCTGTTTTTCTAGTTTCAAAATTAGTGTCCATCAAGTAAAACTGTAAACTTAATTTAGGAATTGTACATGCCACCGTAATAGTGAATATAAATTGGCTCTTTCATTGATAGAATATTTCACCTTTCTGAAAGAACAATTGCAATGAGGATCACCTCCACATTTAAAGGTTCAATAAAACATCAAATTAGTCATGCCGATTTAAGGAGGTATTTGCAGTTTCAGTCCATCTGCTGAATAAACAGTGACTCTGTCGCTGCGGGACCTTTCTTTGAACAATCCTTAACCACCTTAAACGTGGCCTCTTGCTCTGCTTAAAGTCAACACTCCAACAACTCTGTTTAGTTTCCCCTAGCTTTACAGGAGCCACAGGGTGCTATGTCATATCCATTAGCAGCTTTTGGCAATGATGACATCCATCACGCCATAACACAGGTAGACCTCTCTCTCCATCTCACTTTGGAACAACTCTGGTGCACTTTGGTTGCCCTCACTTCATGGAAAAGGAATGCAGAGTTCACAAGTTCAAGCAGAGAGAGAGAGAGCGAGAGAGAGAGAATAGTGTGACCTCAAGTCTGAATTATGAAAAAGCCCCATGCTCTGTAGATTTTTATATCTCCACTCAGTCATCTAAAAAATGCTACATAGCTGTACATGGCGTGTTTGGGTGTTATGTAAATGTTTGGGGTGTATTGGGACAGACCTGCATGCCTAGTAATCCCTATCACGCTTCAGGTGTTGCAGCCAATGCGTAAGATGCATTGGCAGGGAATCTTTTGCAGATGTTTTCGGAATTATTAAAAACACAAAGTGAGTTTGGACACATCTATATTCTTCACTGGCTCCTAAATAAAAACAGGACCTGCTATGCTACTGAAAACTATTAACAGACATACAACAGCTTACTCCCACATTCACAATGCCTAACGTCTGCATGTAGTCCTAATGGGCGACTTAGAGCAGTAAAAATACCTTTTCATCGTGTCTATTTTTGTACTAATTTCAGCACCATGGACAGAGATCGGATCTCTAATTATCCTTAGTCATTTGTTTAAACTTTACAGAAAATAAAGGAATACATTGAATGCTATGCTAATTTCGTTATTTTTTTCACGCGACACGCAAGTGTGTTGGAAGTGTTTCCATTCAAAATAGAATAAGAAAAGATGTTTGTTATTTTGACACAAATACATTAAATTAATGAAATTTTAATCTTTAAAAGTCTTTAGGTTTTGACATGAATGCAGATATAAATGTAATTAAAAAAAATAAAACTATCGATTTTCAAATATTGCACCTGTCAATACAGAACGAAATATTCTGTAGCCTATTTTGCTGTCAATACTGCCGACGTTGTCTTTGCTGTAATCAGATCAGTATATATTTATGTTTAACATGAAGTATACTACTGCTTGAGTGCATTTTATCAAAGGGAAACATAAATGTGTATAGACAAGGCTAGCAGCAGCAGCGTTTCTGGTATGCAAAGACATAGAAAATGCCACGCAGCCGCCACACAGCCAGTGTGTAGCCGGCGTAAGGGTGGCATTTAGCGGTGACCAGAGTTGCTTGTTTGTGCCAGATTTTATTTGAGAATGTACAGTACTTTACTGTAACCTTACGAAACTTTGCCACAGAATCAAAGCTCAGACTTTTAATAAAGTTTAGATCTCCAGACTAAATTTATTTTTTTGTCCTGGGCAACAAATGCTAATCCCTCCATCAGCTGGATTTTCAGTGATTGTCTTAGTGGTCTAGCAACACACTTCTGTAATGCATTGCGGCAGCACTTTATAATAACCTAATGGTTAATAACTACTTGTTAAAGCATCTAAAAACATAATTTAGATAGCTATTATCAGTGCACATATAATCATCTCTTTAATAGATAACCAACAAAAGATTGTTACTTGATGCTTTATAAACCACTTATTAATCATTAACTAATTATTTTACATTAGTTGCAACTTAACAATAGCCATCCACATAATTTTTATAGATTGTTTACAAAACAATTATTAACCGTTGACAAAGTATTAACTCTCTAAATATATAAACTTATTTTATATTACACTAAAGCAGCAGTGTCATACTCATTTTTCCTAAGGGCCACACTGGAAAATGAAAATCACATCAAGGGACAGACATGTAGAGCTTATTGACATGCTTTTATTGGGAAAAGTCAAATATCTTTGATTGAATTACTGCATGTCCCTTTTCTTGATTTTTGTTCATCTTTGTTAGCATTGTGAGACCGTCCTGATCTCGCGAGCTCCAGTTTTCCACTCACAGATCAGTCTGGCATCTTGAGATAGAGAAAATTTTGAACCGTTCGCCAAACGATCGACCAATCAGCGTTGGTTTTGAGGTGGGTTTAGGTGTGACGCAACGAGAAGTGACTGTTCAGTCTAAACAACATGGCGGCTAACATGGATGAGATGAGCGTAGCTATCGTGCAAGTTTTATCCGAATTAGAAAGTATTCCTTAATTGAAAGAAGAGCAAGAAACGGCACTGCCGAGCAAATGTGAAGCAATCCATCCGGCGGAGTCAGGTTAGTTAGTACGTCAATCGCTTTGTTGATCTGATTGGTTGATTTGGCCCGTCTATCACCAACATAGGTGGCGATAGACAGATGGTTTATCCAATCATCTAACCAGTATTTTCGCAAATCAAAGATTACATTTTTTTTAAACAGCTACCACACAGCAAACTCATAGTAACCTGGTTCACAGCCTGAATTTGCAACCTCTGCTTGTGGGGAAATTTCGGAAAGTCTGAACATCTGTCAGTGTCTGTGTCGCATAATTGCAGTTTGAAAAACAGCTTCCTGTGTTTTGGGGTTTGGCGCGGAAATAGAATTTCACAAATTTATTGTGACCCTACAGTGATATACGGGCCGGATTAAAACCTGCAAGGGGCCGGGTTCGGCCCGCAGGCCTTAAGTTTGACACGTGCACTAAAGTAATGATAAAATGACGTAAATTACAACATTATCAATCATCATTTCATTGTTTGTTAACAGTTAAATAACTATTCATTAAAGTTTTGCTCCACTATTGTGCAGAATGTGAAAGTAAGGTGATAGGAGACACCGGAACAAAGGAGGCAGAATGGAACATTAGTCTCTGAATCACAGGTCTGAAATAAATAAGCACTTGAATACAGTAAATCTTACAGCCAAATGTGTTTATGCCATGGTTCAGTGATAATTATATCTCTTTTGACAGTAAAGACAATTAGTTATTAATGAATTCTTAGGTGGATACGTAGTAATTACTGTCTCAATAGTTACATATCAAGAGGCTGCTCTCCTCTTCTGCGTCTCTGAGGTATCTTTTTTTTTACTTTTTTTTTCTCACTGTCAAGAGTAAATGATTTATTCCTTTGCATGGTGGGCTCCATTTCTCTGTTCTGGTTCATTTCACTTTTTTTGTCTTTGTTTTCCGGTTGTCTTCTGTATCACACCTGCACTTCTTGAGGCTGATTGTGTTAATTTCCAGAATAATTTTTGTGTTTTAAAGGTGCCATGTGTAATGTCTGGCAGAAAATCAAGTCATACTCCACATTCCATAGCCTACCAGATGGGGGCAGTATACCTCCAGAAAGCGAATTGGTCTACTCTAGAGTAACAAACGAGAAACGGCATAGTCTCTAAGCTCCGTCCCTACCTTTACAACGACCCTAGAGCCATAGCCGAAGCAACTCCTAATAGGACGATTTGACTCCAGAGGAAAGTTGGTTGATGTCGTGATTTTGAAATATGACATCTTCAAGCTACTCCCCTTCACCTTTACCAGTGAATATGTTCATATTTGTTTTGTTCATATTACATTTTTATTGCTAGTTTGAATTAAATTAATTTGACAGACAGCATTCGCTGATGTTGACCAAGCTAGCGCCAACGTAACCACAGCTGCCAACTCTCACGCATTCACCGTGAGACACACGCAATTGACACTTTTCACACGCTCTCACGCCACATCAATTTTCTCACGCACAGAAAAATCGTGAAGCAAAGAGGACACAGAGACCGACAGACTAGACAGAGCAGGTTAGTTATGATATAAAAAATCTCAGCTCTCAGATTCAAACAATAAATACCGTTTTGGCGCTTGTAAATGTACACGACAGATTCCTAGCGCACATGAACCGATCATCTCTACTAGCTAATAGTAAAAAGACACTGTTGAAAGATACAGTAGGGTACACCTTACCAAAATGTATTCCTCATACATAATATCGATCGATCAGTTGTTTTTATCAGCATGAAGAGGTCAATAACATAGCTGAAGAACAATTATGTCAGATTTACCTCAGGAAAGCCATTTTGAGTACCAAATATTTACCAAATGAGTCAATATTAAATCACAATAATTGAATTTAATTGAAATATTAAAAAAAGCATAGCTTACCAGAAATTGTACCATGTAAACATTGTAAGATGTTTATGGCAGCTATGGTAACATTAGCCAATGTCAAGCGCTAATGTTAAGCCAACATTTGCGTGAATAAATAACCAGCAGGCCGTTTTTATCTGTTATGGCAGAGTGATGATGATGATGATTACACCCCAGTGTCCAGCCAGACACAGCCTAGTCAGAGCAGTCTGACCAGAAAGAAAAGGGGTGATTCTGTACAAAGAGGCAGAGGCACTGGCACATGAGCAAATAGGGCAGTAGCAGCCAGGGCTGAAGAGGACAGAAGAGTGGAGGAGCGTCGCCGTGAGAGAATGTCCACAACTGAAGTTAGGCTACTTGAACGCGGTGTCTCTGAAACTAAACGTTATTTATGTCCACCCAGTTTGTAGTATTTCAAGTGGATTTCACTGGCCACACATGACATCCTGGACAGTTAGCTTATTTGAGGAGATAACCATTGAATATTATGAGTAGTAAATGTTACACATTATGCAGTGATGATTTGCACATAATTAACCTACACCTTATGGCCTTGCAGAACCTCCTGGGAGATTTGAGCTTTGAGAAACTGAGGTACTTCACAAATGATATTCTACAGTGGCAACCAGGCTTGGTGTTTGACGTCCTGGCATTACGCCAGAATAATACCCCCCCTCCATCAGCTGGTCTGCCAGGGGTGCCATGGTGCACCTGTCCGAACTGCAGGGACATGCCCACTGACAGGGAGAGAAAATGCTGCCGCCAGACACCAAACAATTGCATTAGCAACCTACCACTCTTTAAGGATTACTGCCTGGATGGAGGCTTCCTGCGTATTCACCGCCAGTATAGGGAAGACGTTACAGCGCTTGGCCGTGCCAGAGAACCAGGGTCAGAGAGCCGAGAGTTTCGTTATGCCGCCTATAGACATTACATTTACTGGCAGCATGGGTCCCTGGGAGCTGGGAACAGACTGGTAATCCCAAGTTGTTGCGTTTGTAAAATCAGGGACACATTTCCAGATCCTCAGGGCCAATACACAAGTTTTCTTCCTGGCTTTTAGTTTACCTTTTGTTCTTAACTTTTAGTTTACATAACTATTTATATTTCACTTTCATAAGGTTTACTGTAAATTGTGTTACATTACTTCGCGTTAACCAATTTGTTAAAACTGGAAAGACTAAATTCAGTGTGTAAAATTTTTACCACATGTTAGTACAACTGTAACAAGTACAATAATAAACCTGTCCGTCGTTGACAATCAAACCCTGAGGCCAGCTCTTACCATTTGTGTACAAGAAAGAAAGCAGTAGAATAATTCTTGCCAGTCTGGAACAAATTACTCTAATAACGATCAGGACACATAATGTTGCAGGGTTTCAGTCTGGGTTATAGACTGAAAGAACTGTGGTAAAGCATGAAATGGTAGGGATGATAGGTTGGTTCTGAAGTTTTATTTACAAAACTTCCAAACTATCACAAATTTTAGTCACCCTGTAAAAAAAACATTACAGGAATTCAAATCCTAGACAAAGTAAGATGGTGAACTACAAATTCACTCATATTTGCATGGACAGTGTGAATGTTGTGGGTGTGCCATTGGTCCCAATCCTTCTCTCTGCTGGAGGCTTGTACTGCAACAAGTGGAAATGAACAGTTGTAAGAAGTTGCAAAAGGCAATGACAATATTGAAATACATTTTACATGTCAGACAAAAATGAAGCAACCTGACCTATGTATACACTGGATGCTGCAATTCTGGCTTCACTGGGGAGAACTCTACTGTAAGTCAGGTCCTAAAACATACAAAACATTTACTTGCAATTATGCTTGATCGGTCAAACAGGAAAACCTGACACTACTTTTCTTCCTCAAACCAAAATCAGGTCATACTCAGTGTCAGGATCCACCAGATCCTATTATTTTGCATTCATTTACTACACATGTCACTGAGGTACATAGGTTATGCCAGTTTTAACATTGCATACCTAGTCCTCTCCTGACTTGTCTTTGTACAAGTTCTGCCGTTGGTGGGGGGTGGTACAGGTGGAAGTAAACCAAGCCTTCGTGGGTCATCTGGCCTTAGGGTTCTTGTCCTGGGCATTCCAGAGCCACTCTCCAGCCTACATCTCACCACCAGCATCTGTAGTTCCCCAATGTAGCTGTAGCTTTTGGGAGTCTTGCGTGCATAGACACTGTACTGTTTAGCATTCTTCTTGTACACTTGTCTGTACCTGAAAATAAGGTGGTAATATTGTTAAAGAAAAACATGGAGACAAGTACCAAGAAAGATTTCAGTAGTTCTCGTGATACTTACATCTCTGTACCATCTGCCCTCTGAGTTGGTCAGTCCCGATGGTAGTTGTAGTCCAGGGCTGCCAGGAGGACTCTGGCTTCGTACACCGGTGGACTGAAGGCAAAGCGCTTGCTGGCATACAATATACGATTTTGAAAGGATTTGAGGTCTGCCGTTGATCTGTAATGAAATTAAAACAGAACAAATGACAGCTAAGCAGAACTGAGCAGTTGTTGGTCAAATGAACACTTTCACCCCAATTCTCACACATACGTAGAGCGCAGGTATTTGTGCACATCCTTCAACCATCGTTTGAGAATTATCTCCACGAGAGCCTTGGGTGCTTTAGAGTATTTGAATCCATTGTTTCCGAGTCTGCCAGCTGCACAGGTTTACAGCTGCCCATAGCCCACTCATGCTTGTTGCAGACATGTAAAAGGCCTGCCCACAGTGTCTACAATTGTAATACACAACATAAAACAATAACAGTGGGTACCACTTTGAATTGTTCGGTTTCACATGGGATTCTCACGGGACCTTAAGCATCTTACATTTATTTCACATCTGCCCTTTTTTCCAATCCAGTACTTTTTGATGGAGTCAACACAGTATGTGTCTTGGATGGAGAAAGTGTTTGGGGCAACAAAAAAAAAAAAAAAAAAAAGTGTACATTCACATAGTTATTGTCATAACAAAACTGTCACATACCCATTCTAACATGCTTGCAGTGCCTTTCCCTTTGATGTTCACCAGGAATAGTGGATGGTGTTGGCATGTTGCACCAGTCACATTTATTGCTGTGCACCGTTTCACCGGTGGTGTAACAAAGGCCGCAAGGTACTTCAAGCAGTCATCATACACAATTGATGCCTTGGCACCAACAATGTCCTCTGCCTTCTGTACAGTTGGCACATTTGAATCAGCTGGTGAGGCACTGGAGCTGTCAGGATCTGTAGATGGTTCAGACTCAAAATCTGCAGTGAGGTCGTGTACAGTCTCTTCCAAACCAATTACTGGCAGCGCATCAAAGTTTGGAACATTTGGTAAAGCTCCACCCAACCTGTTTCAGTCAAACAGTACAAACATAGATACGTTACCAAAAACGTGAACAAACATTTTTTGGACAATGCACTGGAATGAAGTAGTGATGGTTGTCATTTTAACTGTCTGATTTAAGTTGTCTTTTTATAAAGTTGCAGGCTTGTAGAGTAGGTCACCCGAACAACCAGGCTGTTTTCAGCAGTAAAACCTGTGTTTCGATGGTTAGTGTGAGGAGTTTTGCCATCACATTTCATGAAAATAGAATGGATGTGTATGAAGGCAAGTGTCATAAACTGAAGTTTAGGGAGAGTGTAGCTGAGATGGTGAGCCAAGAATTGTGGAGCTATACATTTGTGACTTGATGGTAGTATTAAGTTGCAGTACAAGAGAAATTAGGAAACTTACCGAAGAGAAAGTGGAGGGATGTACTCTTCAGAGCTGTCCTGCTCCTAATCATCAGTATCTGATGCCTTTACAGGTGGAGGGTTAACTGCCCAGTCAATCCGATGAGACAAAACCGTCAATAACATAATATACACTGAGATAACAGTCTTCAGTGACATCAACTCCGCTGATCAAAATACTCACGTGCTTGTTAGGCTGGGCTGTCTGGATTCAAGCGCGGACACGGAAAAAGGTCAGAACAGGTATTGAGGTTTATTGAACACAAAAAATGGAGTGATGCAGGTGCTGGATATCCCCTGGGGCTTAGAGCGGGCAGACAGGTGAGAAGCAGGTTTGAGAGAAGAACAAGGCTCAGACAGGCAGACTGGGCTTTCAGGGCTGTAGTGGGAATCTGGACACAAAAACACAAAAAGTCAAAACAAGGCTTGCAACAGGTATACAAAAGAAAAGCAGTCTTTGACAACACTGAGGCTGGCCGTAGCGAGTGTTACCACTTGGGTGAACGGACAATCTGGCAGAGACTGGTTGGAAGGCTGGGGTTTTAAAACAGGAGAGGTGATTGCTGGATGTGAATCAGGTGAACAGGAAGCCACAGGTGTCTTGACGAGGAGGGAGAGAGCCAGGAGCGCCACACCCACTCAGCACATGACAGACAAAAAACAAGGGAGAGGGGAGAGGGAAAACAGACAGCACCATGACAGTGCTATTCCTCAAGTTATTGATGGCTTGTTCATCCAGATGTTCCTCTGCATCAATGCTCATTTCACCAAGGCTTAGAAACAGCATTATATAAGATAGAATATTAAATTAACACAAAATCAGAAAGAACTAACACTGAAAAGCTCTTAGAAGAATTTGCAATCACAGTGCACATTATGACCTACCTGCACTCAAGCCTGGCCAATTCTTCCACACCTGCCGAGCCCTTGCTGGCCTTTTCTGAGGTACGCTTGTCTCTGTAACAGGTTGAACACAAAAACAATGAGTGGACCTAAGAATAAAAAGGTAATGTGACATTACAGTCTGTGGCAGAAATGTGAACTTTTCAATTAGTCATGATAATGAAATCTAGTTCACAGTAAAACATGCCTGTGAGGAAACGTGGGCAAAGTAGGACCTGAAACAAGCCAGGTACACTCACTTATCAGAATCACTTGACCCGATGCTCGTTAGAGTGAGATCTGTCAGTACTGGCCATTTTTTCATGGGAGTGAAAAAAAAAAAAAATACACAGTTCAACACTGCAGGTACAAATGTTATGCCTAATACCGGAACTAGTCTTAGAATCCCAAAATCAGCTGGCCAGTCGATCGCCAATGCATAACTTCACCATCACTTTACATAACATCGTCAAAACTGTTGTAGTTGGAGTTTAGTTAAAAATTATTAAGTATTCTTAGCTGCACATATACAAGTGAAACTAGGGACAACATCTATTTAGAGTGTTAAGTATGCTGCCCGCCTAATGCTAATTTAGCAGCATATATCAAGTTTGATTTTCATTAGCAATACCTCTTCTAGCTAAGTTATCATTAGTCACCAAAAACATTCGGTCTCATTACACCTTGCAATGTTTTCCGTTATGTTTTGTGCGTCCCTTTGGGGTTCATTGTCATCGAAGACATTTCAAGCTTCTTAGGTAATGTTACATTTTAGCATCAGCTTGGTAGAGACGGGCTCTGGTAGATAACAGGCGAAAACCGCACGTTTTTTTCCCTGCAGCGGGTGGTTGTGGTGGTGGTAGGGGTCTCTTGCCAAGGGCTTCAGCCATTCTTCCGCTCTCTTCCCTGAACTGAAATAGAGTAGTGGGCTGTACTTTCCACACGATTGACATCAGGTTCAAGTACGCCCACAAGCCGTGCGAGTTATTCGTGTAGTGCAGTTTTGGCTGGTGGTTGCCCGCATACCGCCTCCCATGGCCGAAACTGGTATTACACCTGTCGGGCCGTGGCTAGTAATTTAGCATGCTAATTCAGGTTGATGTCTCTGCAGCACTATAACTTGGCATTTTTTAATGAAATCATCGCCCTTATTTCTTCTCATTTTTTTGATGCGTGTAGCTAATTTTTTGGATATTTTAACCTCAATTTTTACACATGGCACCTTTAAAGTGCTCATATTATGCTCATTTTCAGGATCATAATTGTATTTAGAGGTTCATCAGAATAGGTTTACATGGTTTAGTTTTCAAAAAACACCATATTTTTGTTGTACTGCACATTGTTACAGCTCCTCTTTTCACCTTGTGTTGAGCTCTCTGTTTTAGCTACAGAGTGAGGCATCTCACTTCTGTTCCATCTTTGTTGGGAGTCGCACATGCTCATTAGCTAGGTAAGGACTACTAGCCAGTCAGAAGCAGAGTATAAGGGCGTGCTACACTAGCAGCTAGGCGAGCATTATAACGTGTGTTACAAAGTGACCCACGTTTGTCTCTGAAGTAAAGGCTGGACTACAATAGAGCTGTTTGGAGCAGTTTGTGTTTTCTGTTGAAGATGGTAAGTCCCTTTGGGGTGGACTTTGGGCTTTTGTACTTTGTATAACATGCACAAAAAGATATATAACATAATAAAGGAAAGGGAAAAAGCCCAAAAGTGTAATATGAGCACTTTAAATTGAGTCTTGTGAATAGATAATAGATGGTTGTGAAAGAACTTTTGCCTTAAGATCTTCCTATTGTTAAAGTTTTTCACTCACCATCAGTTGTCGTGAACGCCAACCCATTCTAACTCCCAACTCGTGAAATACTGACGCTTGGTCAGTGGCTCTGAGCGTCAGATACGACACAAAAAGCACCCTTTAGTGTCTGTAAGGAACCCACCGGGCAGAGCAGCAGCTCGACTGCGGTCGCTGTAAGATGACGTAGTATTAAGAGAGACAACGGTAGAGAGTAGTATGAAAGATTGAAAGGCAACAGAATGAGGTTAGTTGGGGGGGGCGGGCAGATGGGTCAAACAACACAGGACTTTCAACCAGGAGACCGGGGTTCATGTCCCAACTTGTCCCGCGTATCACTGAAACACAGGCATTTACATTTTGTAACCCCACCCACCATCTTTTCCTAAACCTAACCCTGTCCCGTTCTTGTGCCGCATGTCAGTCAGTCCTTCCCAACCCAGAGCATCAAAAGTTTTAGGGTGAATAACAAACACCATTTACCCAGCGTCTGTATTTTACGTGATGGGAGAGTGAGAATGTGTTGTGCACGGTCAGTAATCAGAGGCATTGTAGAAATCTTCTCTCCATTTCCGAGCACACTCCTCTTTTCACTTTGGTATAATTCAAGCCGTTTCTTCTGATGTTTCTTCAGTATTCATTCAACAAGTCAATACACAAGATTGTTTTTAACCCTCCTATTCCACTTTCAGGTCTTCAGAAGAAGTAGCTGAATTCAAGCCATCACCGGAGAGGGTGATTTCTGGTAAGTGCTCTTTCTTCTTAAAAATTCTGCATCTCGAGATATGAATTTAATTGCAAGTGTCCGAGAGTGTCAAAAGGACAAATCAACCAACTGAAAAATGATTAAAGGGTATCGAGTTGACATTTTGATATTCAGTTCTTCAGCTGTTTATTCTCTCCATCCCAGTTCCTACCTTTCTTTTTTGCTACTGAGGGTCTCATATGTCTTTGGGTCAGTTCAGCCCAACTCAATTCAGTCCTCTCAGTCACACAGTCATCACAGTGGAAAGTACAATGACATTTTCAACCTCCTACCCATCATCCTCTTTCATAGGGTTCACCATTTGAAGCATAAATGCTTAAAAGGATTAAAAAGGCTTTCAATTGCTGTATTTTAATATGACAGACTAAATAACCATTCCCACCTATAAATATAACATATCTTATAACTGACTCCGAATCTCAAAACTCCATTGGCCGGACTGAAATGCCTCCTCTGTAACGTACCTTTTCTTGCATTGCCCTTATTTTGAGCAGTATTCAGTTTACATAATCAAAACAACACTGTCATAAAAATATGGGTAGCAACCCAAACTGGAGGCACCAAACTTTCAGCTGGATCTGCTGTAAGTCTTTGAGGTTTGCATCATACCAGCGCCGGAACCTTTTGATTGGCTTCTCCAGGACTGTTGGAACTGGTTCCTCGGTGATGTAGAACCTGTCGGTAGTTATCTTGCCCTTCACTATTTAAATGCTGCGGGATTTGCATGTCTTGATCTCCACACGTGCTCACTTGATGTTGTTGTGGAGTTTGTTGGGGCGTCTGGCAAAAGCCTTTGTTGACGTTATTATGGTCAAGTCATCCATGTATGCCCGAATTGGGAGGCATTCGCAACCCACTTTTCAGGCATACCCCTCCTGCCACCCAGCGTGATGCCCTGATGATGAGCTCCATGGCCATGATGAATGCCGGGGGAGAGATGGTACACCTCCAGGCGCTGCCAGGCCATGGTCTGGTCCTTTGTTGTTGGCCAGAATTGGAGATCCTGAAAGTGGGCTTTGACAAGCTTTATGATGATCTCTGTAACCTGGAAGAAGTGGAATGCTGTCCAGAGGATTTCGTGAGGCACTGACCCAAAGGCATCTGCCAGGTCTAAGTAAACCACGTGCAGATCCTTATTCTCCTTCTTGGCTGTTTGTATTTGCTGCCAGATGATGGTTCTCTGCTCTAGACAGCCCACAAATCCCCGAAATCCAGCCTTTTGGACCGATGTGTCAAAGAAGTTGTTGCTTAGCAAGGGTGGAGAGTCTTTGCACCAAGACACTGAAATTGTTTTTACCTGCAGCCGTTATTTGACACCATAATGAACAGGAAAAGGATTTAGCTTGTTTTTTTGGTTGTTTTCTTAACAATACATAGTCCTCAACAAGAACAAAGCTGTATTTTACAATTACAAGGAATTTCAACATCATACTAAACTTTAATGTTGTCAACTTTAAAGTTTTAAGGGTGTCATAAGTAAAATATTGTTAATGTTTTTTACCAGGGAACATATAGACAGATGTTTTTTTGACTGAAAGGCTTTATAGGTTATACAAACAGTTAATTGAAGTGAATCAATTGAATGTTTATTAATTGAACATGGCCCTTTTCCAATAATTATTAATACATTATGTAGCGCCTTTCAGGAAACCTACCATGAATGTAGAATAACATATTTTCTTTTTAGGATTTGTTTTATGAGACGATGGGAGCTATTAAATAGTGTTATCTTAAATAATATGAGGGGAAAGAAGCAATAACTTACTAAATGAAATGAATAAGAGTAATATAGCCGTAAATGCAAGTAAAATACAGTAGCATATAATAATTAGTTTATCCAAATGATGAAGAAAACAAACAAAATAATATGGGTTTATCAGAATGTATATTAGTTTTTAGAGGACACACAACATGCAAAACATAAGGTATTAGCCTACTACATTATTGTACAGGAAAACCATCTTATTGGCTGATATAAGAAAGTGTTAGGTACAAAGTGAGATAAAGCTTTGGAAATATATACTGGACCCAGGCCAGTCACATCCTCAGCTGTGAAGCGGTGTCATCACATACTGTATGTTGTCACTTTATTCCACTGTAATTCTTTTTTTTCACATTTACATTTCATTTTTTTCACATTTACATTTCATTTTTCACAGCTGTTCTTTATTGTCTAGCTATTTTGTTGTTAAAGTTTGTTTTTATGTCTCCCGTTGAAAATGACTACAATTTCCTTAAAAGGTGAAGCATTGTTTCCTTCACACTTCCAGTACCCATCATAAGTTGTGCTGGACTGGTTTTATCAGTTAGCTCATATGATAAAAGTTCCGTCCCAGTAAAAGAGTCCCAGTCCCAGTGAAAGTCCAAATTCTTTCATTTGAGATCCCAGAGGTGGATAAAGTTAAAGAACCCCATGGAGTAGAAAAGTTTCAGCTAAAAAAGAAGAAGAGACCAATGTTGCCTCAGATATGGTCTGCTGCCTCCTCTCCACTCCTGTCTCCACACACACAGAACACTGCTGCTTTCCTGTGTGTGTATCCTGGGTGTCCTGAGTGCGCCTGTGTGTGTGCTCTGTGGACTGCAAGTAGCAGGTCTTCAGGGGCAGCTCTCCACCCAAGGCTCATTTTAATATATGTAAAAGCTATGGCTCACTGGAGAGCCTGTACAATAGACTGAACGGCCTCAGGGATGTGTCAGAGACCAGTGTGTGTGTATGTGTATGTGTGTGTGTGTGTGTGTGTGTGTGTGTGTGTGTGTGTGTGTGTGTGTGTGTCTGTCTGAGACCAGAGAGACAGTGGCCGAGGTTTGGACATGCGTCAATGGTCCGCCTGCACACTGCAATCTCAGCCCCTGTCACTTCAAGACACACACACACACACACACACACACACACACACACACACACACACATACAGGCCCTGAGGTCTGACACATTTGCATATGACTGTCCGCTGTGGCATAGGCCTGCAGTTCCACTCCATGCTAAAAACTCCACAGTAGTCATTCTACAACTTTGCTTCCTGACATGTGTTGCACATTGGACTCTGAGCGGGACATGCAGCTTCTTCAATGTGAGCAAGCTGCTCACTCCATTCTGACCAGAGGCTCTGTCTGACTGCAGCTGTGGAGAAGGTGAACCTGGAGGGTGTAGCGCATAGGTGTCAAACTCATTTTAGTTCATGGGCCACATCCCCCTAATTTGATCTCAAGTGGGCCAGACCAGTTAACCTCTCCACACTTCTGCCACAGAGTTTCTCATCAAGTTGCTTCTGCTACGACAGCGTTCTAAGGCCATTGTAGGGAAAAGAAATAATGTTACGGACTTGGGAGAGAGGGGTCATTTTCTCAGAAAAAACTCTGAATTTCTAAGATTAAAGTCATAAATTTACGGAAAAAAGAACTTGGATATTCTCTGAGAATTGGAATTAATTACTTCTCTGCAATTTTCACAATTTGCAAAGTCATCCAGTGAAGCATGTATTTAGTATATATATTAGCCTCTATTCACCACCTACAAACACCACGGGACTCTGCAGAGCGTCCAGGCTATGATGTGTGAAGAAGCGACCAGAGGTGACTCGACGTGGTTTGACATTACTAATGGTAGTTTTCTTCTAATAAGCAACAAAAGACACTAAAAGGCTATGCCCGATATTTGGTTTCTAATTGGAGTGTAATTTGGTATAACAGTGACTAAAAATAGTATATTTTGGGTTTAATATGGGAATATATGCAGTTTCTAATTACAGCATAATGTAGGTGTATGGTTTTTGTAACGTTACAGTAATGAGGGTATAACTGTGTTTGATTTCTGTCTAATAAAGATCACGTTATTTCTATTCTATTTCTTCGTTTTAATTTGACACAAAATAAAGCTTATTACATCCTAATAATGAACTAATTACAGCATAATTTAGGTGTATGTCGTCTAATTAGGGTATAACTGTTCACTTACTGTCTAGTTAATACGGTGGCCGACAGGGGCAAACACACTGCAACAACAACAACAACAACAACAACAAAAAAACACATGCAAATAGACAAAACACAAGCAAATTAAGAAAACCTCTTAATTAATTTGACAACACATGCACAGCATTTAGCAAACGCACCGCAAATACACACAGCACAACCAAATACATAAACATGCTGCAAATACAGAAACGATGCAAAAAGAAAATTACACAAACGCAAATGCAGAGAGAGAGAGAGATATTTGATTTTTATAAAACCTTTTATTTAAAAAAAATACTGTCACAGAAAATATTGCACATAACCAAACAGGTAATTTACACTACAAACAATCACCTCCCTACCTAAATACTCAAATATTAAATCATCTCCTACTACAGAACATAATTCATCTTTATAGCACCACTGTTTCAGAAACTCATCATTGTTATTCATTTCTTTATAAAACCCAAAATCAACTCCCATCAGGTGTTTCCACGCCACCACAGTAGTCCTGGAGCATTTTACAGTCCCCCTTCATCAGTCTCTCAGTCCACTTCTGTAAAACGTTCCTGGTCTGAGATATTTCTGTACAAACTGTACTCTGAAAGTTGCCACTCTACTTTCAATGTGTACCAGACCTTGGCCACCCTCCTCCTTTGGTAAATAAAAAACACTCTGAGATACCCAATGTAACTTGTCCCAAAAGAAATCTACTAAAATAGCTTGTACCTTTTGAATGAGCCCTTTTGGGGGCTCCATACAGGCCAACCGATGCCACAGAGCGGATGCTACCAGATTATTAATAATTAGTGCTCTGCCTCTAAATGACAGTTGTGGTTTCAGCCATTTCCACTTATTGAGTGTTCCTTCTACTTTCTCCACTCCCTCCCAGTTCTTTTTGACTATAGTCTCATTACCTACGTATACACCAAGATATTTAAGACCAATTGACCTTTGCGGCTGATATATTCCAAAATCTTTGACAATATTTTCTATTTTTTATATCTTCCTGAATTTTTACAAAAACAATGACATCGTCCGGATGTTATCGATATTGTATGGATAAGACATGTTTTTTGTTAAAAGCCTTTACAGACAACCCCTCAATACTAGCCCTGATCTTACATAACATGGGCTCTCTAGAAAGCGAGTACAACATTCCTGAGAGAGGACAGACTTGCCTCACCCCCCTATGCACGTTAAAAGGGTTAAAAGATCTTCACCCAAGTCCCTCTAGAACTCCTTGTAAAACTCCACTGGAATGCCATCAATGCCCGGGGCCTTCCCCACCTCCATACTCTGCAGGGCTTTTAACAGTTCCTGCAATGCCAGTGGTTCTTCAAGCACAACGTTCATGTCTTCTGGGACTTTGGGCAACCCTTCACAGAAGGATTCAAACAGTTCTTCTTCTTTGTACTCACTGCTCTAAAGCTCTGAGAAGAAACCCGCTGCATGCCTCCTTATCTCATTTGAATCTCTGAGTTCTCATCCAGTAGCAGAGTGCAGAGCATAAAGAAATCTGCTCTGCCCATTCTTCTTCTCAAGGCCAAAGAAAAACTTAGACGGTGCATCCATCAGTGCCACACTCTGGAAACTTGATCGCCCCCTGAACCTTGGTGCCTAGTAGGTCTCTAAGGGCAGACTTTTTCAATTTGAGAACTTCAATATGACCTAGATTTCCAGTGGAATCTAGCAAATTCTGCAATTTCACAACTTCAATCTCCAGATTGACCTGGTGATGTCCCGTGTGACATTGAGAGTGTATTGTTGACAGAGCTGTTTTTTCTCTGCCTTTCCACAATCCCACCACTGCCTCAGAGAGTTAAAATCTTGTTTTCTGGTTCTGAAAATACCCCAAAAATACCTGAAAACACCCTTAAAATTATCATCACTCAACAGCGTTGTGTTAAAATGCCAAAAAGCACTTTTAGGTTTTATATTTGTAATCAACACACAGCACATAACCAGGGAATGATCAGTAAAACCCACAGAAAACGTTCAGCACTTTTGAAAAATGTTAAAATTATGTTTAAAACAATAGAAACAGTCCAACCTATCGAGGGATATGACATTCCCTCTAGTGTGAGCAGAAGTATACTGCCTTTCATCACCATTCATCCTTCTCCACACATCTATTAAGTCATGGGTTTCCAGCATTTGCCTCAGTTCTCGCTGAGATGCACCGTTTTGAATGATTCCCGTCTAAAACATAATTTTCCGTACAATTAAAATCCCCTCCTAAAAATAAAAAATCTTCAATATTAACTGCACTTAAAGTAGTATTTAAAACTTGTAAAAAAACACTCTATCAGGTCCTGTAGTATGAGCATACACATTCATAAAAACAATATTAAACTGCTCAAATATTGCCTTCGCCGCCATCAGTCTACCCTTTTTCATGTTATTCTGATAAAATAGCTGCAATTTCCCCAACATAATTAGGCTACGTTTTTCTTGATTAGATTTTTATTTGTAGATGACCAGTTAGTGAGCCAGCAAACTAACAGTAGCCTGCAGCTAAGACACAAAATATTTCACATATCAATGTCACCTTTTGGATGGTTTCAACACCGGGGCGAACGGGGTTTGTTGTAACGCTAGCTAGCTACTAAACAAGGCTGAGAAACGGGTGTGGGTGGGGATTGTCGGGGAAATCTCCGCGACGGCGAGGATGTTCGATGCCTGTTGTGCAGCAGCAGAACATCTCCCAGCTGCCCGGAATTATCTCCCCTTCACTTTTCAGTAATCTTAACTTCTCGTTTTGGTGCTTAACCCACCTGTTGTCGGGTTAATTTAGCTAACCGTAAAGACAGCTAAACGCGAAGGGGGGAGAAATTCGGCAGGGAGGAGATTTTCGGCACATACACCGGTAGCGCTACGGAGACGTAGCTAGCTACTGCTATGGATGGCCGCTGTTGTGACTCGGTGCTGGGTCTGATATGGTCTGTTTCCCGACGTTTAATTAAACTAGCGTCGTAAGCACCGGGCAGTGGAGGTAAGTTCTGGCCGGGGGGTTGCTGTAATGAAAGCAGCTGGCTGATAGTTGACTGGGGGCTAACGGTAACTAGCTAGCTATATGTCCCGGGGCTGTTGTCAGCTCTCATCCAGACTGAGTCTCTCTGCGCCGGGGGAGTGAGGCAGACAGACCGGGGTGTGCTAGCTGGCTAAATTAGCATTAGATTAATCGTCTATCTATACAGCTAATGTTAATGTTACTAGTGAAGTTATTCGTGGGTTAGCTCAGTCCTGTTGTTGAAACAGTAATACTAAAAATAACTTAACGATGTTGTAACCTCATAATGTTACCCACAAAGCATTAGCATCAATGTTAGCTACTTGTCAACCAGCACATTGTAGTAATGTTAAGCTGGTATTGATATTGAACTTTCAAAATAGATAAGGTCTCTGTTGTATTACTGTGATAAAAAGTGGGACGTAATTAATCACAAAATGATGCTGTATGGCAAAAAAAAGCAGTATTACGGTTACAAGTATTTTTTTTCTGTGACATTGTATGATTTACAATTACTCCTGAACGTATCATCTTGGTGCCAGTGTTCTGACAGAAGTTAGAGTAACTGGAGGGTGAAAGGTTATATGACGGCACTGATGGGCGACTAAAGGAAATGTCCCGTGTCTGAAAAAAAAATAACAGATTTCTCTGGGTTTGACATTTGGTGGAAACATTTCGGATAGTGTAAGAACACAACTCATAAAAATATATAACATAGGTATGGTCGTTTTTAGACATTTTAAAGCAGAAATGTTACATATTGTACCTTTAAGTGAGATGTTAAAAGCAAAAATAGTAAATAATACGTTAATTAAAATGCACACGGGATCATATTCCATCATCAATATTTATTTGTTTCTTTACTTTAAGCACAAGTTTCTTCAGTCTAAAACCTTCTTGGAGTGTAAATTCAGACACCTCTTTTTGGCTATTGTGGAATCTGACTGAGGAGCAGAACAGAGCCAAGTCTGGAAAGAAATCCTCTATTTTTACCCCCTGCTGGTTATATGTTTGTTTTAGGAAACTTTAAATTTTTTCAGCAGTATAGAGCTTTCTTTGTTGACTGCTGCTGAAGCTGGGGATTTCACTTTCATCCGACACAAATTCTGCACTCTCACTGTCATCCGTACAGACCTTGCTCACCATCTCCTCACTCATTATGCTAGTTTTAGCTTCACTGGAGGTATTTTTTGTCTTCCTTCTGCGTTTAGCAGCCATTTTAGATTTAACTGCCGGCCCCAGGGTAGCAGCCCCGCCTCGGCACCAGCTGCCCCTCCCGGACCGGAAGGATTCAGATCACCCCATCTCGGGCAGGCCCTCATCATGTGTCCCACCTCTCCAAAACCAAAACATTTCATCCCTGATGAAGTTGCAAAAATCACGTATTCATAAAATGCCCGCCTCCATGACTAGGTTCACCTTGTCCTCCCGGTCCAGGAAGATGACCACAGCGCTGTTCATCCGACTTAATACTACCATTCCCAAACTTTTCCCCCACAGCTAACCCAATGTCCTCCACACTACACGGAAAGCCAGGACAGATCTTTACTCCATGCTTTCTGGTGAGCGTGGAGAACCCCTCTCCATTCACCATGGCGGCTGCACACGCCGACCGGCGAGACAAAAACCACCCAAATAATCCAAACTAACCACCAAAAAGTACTACAAATGAAAGATAAAGTGACCTACACCAATAAACTAACCAAAACTAAATGAAATTATCAAAAAAGAAAAGTAAGAAAACCTACAAAACGCTGCAGCTCACTCACACACACACACTCAGCTCATACTCAGAGAGAGAGAGAGAGAGAGAGAGAGAGAGAGAGAGAGAGAGAGGTAAAGAGGCAAAGAGGCAACATAAAAAGGCGCATATTAATTTTTACGTTTGGCCCTAGTCTTTTACAGTATTATAGGAGAGCAGAACAGTTTTCCGTAGTTACTGTCTTAGAGAATGACTTCTACAAAAGCTTGCTAGCTAACACTAGTTAGCCCAAAAGTAGAAAAATCTAATAAAAAAATTAGGAAAACAGAATATCCACTCTGTCTGACATAACCTCGCCTTCCGTTGTGCAAACTGGGTGCAGCATTTTTTGGGTTGCATTTGTTTTTGGGGTTTATGTGCTATTCATTCTGCATCGTTTGTGTATTTGGTGTGTATTTGCTGTGTTTGCTAAATGCTGCAGATGTGTTGTCAAATCAACTTCATTTGCTCGTGTTTTGTCTATTTGCATGTGTTTTCTTAAGTTGCAGTGTGTTTCCTCCTGTCGGCCACCGTAACTTAAGGCCACATTATTTATAGTTTGGTCTAATTTGATACAAAGTATCTCTAATTACATCATATTAATGTACTGTGAAATAAAGTGCGACCAAGCTCTTCAAGGACGCTTTCAGGGTATCTTTGTACTGTTTGTTCGGGGCACCTTCCACTTGTCGCTTGCCACTTAAAAGCTTGCCAATAATTTTGTGAGAACAACGCACACAGTAGATCCCAGAAAAAGAGAATAAATCAAGTGAAAAGGAAGACAGTTTGGTTTATTTTCCTTAAACAAAGTGACAGAGGACATAATTAAGCTGTTAGGGAACCTTGCTCTTCCCCAGCTATTACTCAATCATGTAAGTAGCAGATAAACAACTGATGGGGTGTAAAATTATCACCTGTCAATAAAACATTAACATCGGCGGGTGAACCATGAGAGATACTGACAAGGGAATGGAAAAAAAGGAAAACAAAGACAGAAAATGGCAGCCCAAAGAGGCACTTAGTGCGCTGACAGCTACGCTTGGCTAGGCTGAAATTAAGGCAAGCATATATGCAGAACTCACAAAAATGGATGGAGACGGTACTCACGCATGTATGACTTTGTAGATGCGTGCATTAACCGCTTCCAGTATGCATGCACAGTCTAAGGATCGCCTTACTTTTATATTTCCTGCCACTGCACCTTTGACTCAAACTCCCTCCTTCTGACATTTTTAACACATACAGTATAATTCAAAACCTGGACAAAAGGACATGTCAGACTTTACACTTACTCTCGCTCTCTCTCTACAGTATATTAGTCGATGTCTTTCCACCTCCCTGGGAACTTTACAAGAAGCCCCTTGTAATGCTGCACTCGGGTCAGCCAGAGGTTAAAACACTCATACATATTTTACCTGCCCAACCCGGGGAAGAAAAAAAGCACTATACTCATCTGGTGTGCTGTGTTCACAAGGAACAGTGGGGGAGATGCATGTCACACTGCACGTTTACATGCACAGACAATAACTCTGTAACTGTAAATAGACAGATTAAAGAACAACTGCAGCAATTTAGTGATGCACTGCAATACTTGCAATGTATTCTGAGTTTGATTTTCCCACAACAGAGCTAATCAAAGCAACACTGGCCACAACCAACTCTCAAACCGATTTCAGAAAGTAATAATTGTCAAATATAAAACAATTCATAATTCCCTCCAGTGGATTCATTCGCTCAAGCAAGTTTCAGCTGTCTGCAAGTAGATTTCATAGTGGACTGATATGAATGCCACAATGTCACAAACCATGACAATCTAATATTACAGTAATGCATGCTTTGGAAATGATGGGCAGAAATGGAAAAAAAATTGCTTTTTCAGTGATACGTGTAATTTGCCTTATATATTAACTTGTAAAGTTAAATATGAAATAAACATATGAATACACTGTGTAAAATATACACGTTTGTGAAATAATTCAAACTAAACTTGTAAACTCGTTATTATGGAATGTTATGAAATGCCATTTCATTATTATTATTGTAATGTATTCAGGTTTTATAGGATATCTTTTATTTCAGTAAAGAAGTACTCTCATGCAAAAGCCTGTTTTCATAATGGCATTTCTTATGACAGTGGCGCTGTAACCGCCCTCTCATGTGTGAGTGTGTGTGTGTGTGTGTGTGTGTGTGTGTGTGTGTGTGTGTGTGTGTGTGTGTGTGTGTGTGCAGCACTTGCCCTCACAAGTGCTGGGGCAGCTCCAGTGAGTCACAGTGCCATGTATACTTCTCTCATCCAACATTTACAAGCCTTCTGCTCATTCTCTCTCTCTCTCTCTCTCTCTCTCTCTCTCTCTCTCTCTCTTTCTCTCTCTCTCTCTCTCTGCCAGCACATTACCCATGCTCCACTGCTTCCCTTTCTCTCCATTTCTTGTTAGTCTTCACTCATCACCAGTTTTCTGTTGTTACATTTGCTTACTCATTGCTGACACATTTAGCTTTTGTCTGATTTCATTATCTTACATTGCCTTGTTTTGTCTTCTCTTCTTCTGTTGTTACAGTCTTTTTCTGGTCATTCACTTTTTTTTTGGTCATCTCTTCATCTTATTTCATCTCCTCTGACGTTACCATTTATTTCTTTTTTAATGTACACTTTAAGGCCTAAATTGTTTCTCTTTTCCCCTTCACCTAACCTTTTCATCTTCCATCTTTTATTTATCCTTTTTCATCTCCCTCCTTTACTTCTTACTTATCCTTCATCTTTTTTAAGCTTTTTGAATCTCTCTCGCCTCTCCGTTACTTTGCTGTTTTGTTTTTCCATGCCATTCCATAATTCTGTCTTCCATTCTCTCTTCAAACGGATTCATTATTTCCTGTCATCTGTTACATGTAATTATACTGCACAGGTGTTCATGTTTTTGTGTCCACGCCTGTGAAGCTACCATCATTTTCCAAACCAGGTTTCCTCAGCAAATTTATTTAATTTCTTTGTTTATTTAAAAGGGACAATACACATTAATTGACCTTTTTAGTTTACACTCAAAATGTAAACGTGTCAGAGTTAGCAAAAAAGCTGTATCTGTAGTGGCTTGGCTGATCAACACATCTTCTGTATTACATTAATAAAACAGAATGCAAGAAAGATAGAAAGCAAATTAAAAAAGAAGAAGAAGAGAAAAGAGAGAGGGACACGAAAAAAAAATAAAGAAAAAATAAGTACAGTAAAAAGAAGGGCAGTACCTAGGAATGAGCCCACCATGATTCAAAAATAAATATCTTGTTTTTCCTTTGGCCAAAGTGCGATATATAGGCCTGCTGTTGTTTGTGTTTGAGAAACGATTTCACACGAAAGAAAAATAAAGTGATGCTTGATTATTACTTATGCTTGTTTAAAGGAGTGGTTTTCAAATACAATGAGTAAATACGTCAGTATCACCAGTGTTGACACGATGCAAATGCCACAGTGCCCGCTGTCAGATGTCCAAATTTGCTGAGAGAGCGTAGTGTAAATGATGGTTGGTTTTAGTGTTATTTCTACTTTTTTTCCTTTATTTATTTTCATCCAACAACCTCTGGTGTACAGTGAATTATGGAAATCCCTAAGATTCCCCTATGATGGCTTTTTACAAAATATTTTCCATTGTACTATTTTACTCCACTGTATCATTTCAAACAAATTAAAGGACACCTATTATGGATTTCTGTATTTACTTTCATATTAATATTGTTTCAATGTCAAATATCCATATTAAACATGGCCACAACTTTGGTATATGGATAATATGTTAAAGCAATCTCTTTGAGCAAAAACCTCAGATTTTTAGACAAGTCTTCTATTTTGTTTTTTTAAGAATATATTTTTGGCATTTTTGGCCTTTAATCAATAGGACAGCTTAGACATGAAAGGGGAGAGAGAGGTGGGATGACATGCAGCAAAGGGCCGCAGGAACCCGTAGCCACTGCAGGCGAGGACTGAGCCTCTGTATATGGGCGCCTGATTTTTAGACAGTTCAGAGCTGGTTTTTAGCGAGTCATCCTGTGGAGAAACGCGGACCTCCAGGTACTGGCGCCATTCATCTGCATGTACAGCACAACAGAAAATCTGTAAACTTTCCCTTAAGTTACCAGCTAGCGCTAGCGGTAGCTAGCTAGCTTGGTTAACAGAACACTGAACAACATTGTAGGAGACCAAATGTTCCAATTAACTTTTTGATGGAGTGAAAACACACAGTGACAAGTTTAAGATGAAAACACGGACAACACTCAAAAACAAGTTCAGGTCTGTTTTACTGTACACAGTGTTAGCATGGTTAGCATTGCCAAGCCGTCTATTTTAAAATAAATGGGACCATAATTTAATCATACATAAATGAACATCATGCTTGTATTGAAGAAAACTTAGTCATTGGCACATCCAGTCTAGGTGGGGTCACATGAGAGTTGTCCTGGTTGTCATGTGACTCATCTGAGTCAAGGTTTTGAGCTGGCTTAGGAGGGACCTCAGGACTTTCACCGGGATTTCCTGGGCGAAAGTCCTGTGTTTTTTTGACCCATCCACAACCCCAACCAACCTCCTTACGCAGTTTTTCTACCGCTGACGCTCTTAACACTACGTCATCTTACAGTGCCACGGTCGAGCTGGTGCTATGCTCGGTCATTGATGTATTGAGAGAAGAGCTTGTGCCTGGTGCGTTCCATACAGACGCTAAAGGGTGATTTTAGCCACTGACCAAGCGTCAGTATGTGACAAGTTGGGAGTGAGAATGGGTTGCATGTGACTAACAACCCTCAGGTGACACAACATGATGTCAGAACTGAAGAAGTCTCTTGGATAAGAGGCAAAACGTCTTCAAGGGATTTCTAGCAAGTCCAGTTGCCTATGACAGAGATCTACCATGACCTGGATGACTGAGGACCTTCACAGACAAACAGAGCATCAGTTAGCTCCATGGTTAGCTTACTCACCGGAGCGACCTGGCTTCCACCAGAGAGCCTTGCTCATCAGCGGTAAAGTCATTATGAGTAGCCTTGTAATAAGCTGTGTAATAAGCTGGATAATGAAGAGCTCTACCCTTACTTACTATCAACCCCTCAATGACAATGCTGCCCAAAATAAGCAGATGTTAAGTTGATTGTTGTCTTATCACACCGCAATTCTGAAATGGCTTTGTGTTGAAACAGCTGAGGAAAGGTTATGAAAACTACCTTAGTTTAAATAAATAGGACAAAAATGAATGCACTAATGCTTACCAAAAATGTACTCTTGAATATAACGGTTATAAATTGTTTATTGTATTTACTTAAAATCTGTTTTACTCACCTTATGCTCCATTCTAATGCCTCTGAAACAAGCCTGGCCATGGTCAGGCAGTGGTGGCGGCCCTTCAATGAGCTTGCCTTTGGCCAGCCTTCATTTAAATATTCAATGCAAAATATACAGGTTTTGATTAAGCTTCACTGATTGATTCATACCACATTTCTAGAGCTAGAGATCTGAAATGTAATGCTAAAACCTCCAGTGAAGTAGTTTGTTAACGTCGGCTTAGGGAAAAGAAGTTTTAGGTAGTCAATTTCGAAAAAATACTCCTTCCAACCTTTGCCACAGCTTTGCCTTCAGTTGGAGATGACAAATGAGGTTTCAAAATGGATGAGGCTTTGTTCAAGGAGAAGTGCATTTTCAAGGTGAAATGTGGCAACAAAAGGAAAAGAAAACATTCTCCCATTAAATTTCTCTCACTTTCCTCTTCCGGTCTTTTTCTCTTCATAAACTGGAAAACAGCCAAACTAACAAAAATATGCTGAGAAACAGCAGAGCTGCCAATTTGCATCACCACAATTTTACCAATTTAAAACTTCTCAACCTAAAAAATTAAAGACAAGGATTTAAAAAAAATAAAAAATAGGTTCCAGTTTGCAAAGGGAACTTCAAAATTCTGAGCATAAGTTCCTTTGATATCTACTAACAATTCTTAAGTCACGCTTAAAGTCACCTTTTATGTAAAATCAGTGATCTTATGGGATGGCTTTTCTGAAATCCCTAAACCCTTATTAAATATGTCAAAAAGTATATTTAAAAATAAATTCAACAAATTCTAAATATCTTATACTGTAATCACTCTGATTACTTCACAATATCAAATGCCCACTATATAATGACCACTCCCTTTGTAATTAGTAGATTAAATAGTAAATACTTTCATGAATAAAAATGAAATTGATCGAGAGCAATTTAATTAATTGCCTAATCCTGTAGATATTTTCTCACAATGAAAGCTATTTGATATGTTTAAGCCGAGCACTGTGGGCTCAAATCTTTCAACTCTCTCCTTTTCAAATCAGTCTATTAAATGTAAAGCCATTGACAAATCTGAAAAAGATCTACATCACGCATCTTTAAAAAGCACATTGTGCAATAAGGATTTCTGAGGAGGTCCACCTCATTGTTAAAGAGTAAGATGCTTTTTTAAAACATAAAAACATCTGCGAAATTTGCGTTCGCTAAACCTACCAGACTCCATGTAAATAAACAGTAATTTTAGCATCGTAAAATACACTTCATTCAAAGTCGACAGAAACAAAATAAAACTATGAAAAGCTGTTTTGGGTGGTCTTTCTACTTTTCCAACCATCACAACTCTAATCTACTTTTGGTTGATATAAACACATAGTTTACCGATTTACATGTGAAAATATGTTGGCTCTATACACGGTAAAAGTATTGCTTTTTTAAATGGAGTCTGGTGGGTTTAGTGCTAGCGACTTCAGAGCTGTTTCTGGTTAAACAGAAAGGTCTCAGAGAGGTTTTAAAGGTCTATCTCTGAAGGGATCCTTTCCATAATGTTGTCGGACATTTAGCATATTAATCTGAGTCTGTCAGTGGCAAAACGAGCACTTTTGTGACGGTAAATACAAGCTGGGCAATTGCCTTATTAACTTTCACTGTATCTTGTTTTGCTACTGGACCAATGTCAAAGGTCGCTGTTCCCATCAGTCACTTACACACAAAAACATAGGAAAATAGGGTCCAGGTTGAAAAAAACGCTAGTTACCCTTTAACACCTCTTACCTTTGTCATGCCTCCTAACACTATACCTGTGCAGTGATCACTAACCTCATGGTTGCTATGTCTGTCTAATTTTAAGGTCAGTGGTTCAAGTCCCACTTTTATTTTGTCCAAGGAACTTCATGCATGAACTGAATTATGAAAGTGTTGTCCGCCAACCTTACAATTTGCTCTTTGTGCTTGGATCATAGTTTGCAGCCGAAAGCACAGTCAATGCCAAGAGTTGTTTGGCACTGTTTTTTTCTTCCTACGTTGTTGTTTTTAGTGCGTTTCTGATGAAAATTGTCAAGCCTGCAGAGACTTGCTTTATGACATTAGACACTACATCTGTAACAGACTAGTAAACCACTTTGATAGTATAGTTAAGAGTCACGAATGACGGGGACAATGGGAGGAGAATAAGTAAAAGTGAGAGAAGAGGAGCCAACATATAACCTGAGAGGGCAGCCAGGATGAAACCAATTTGTCATGCTGTCGTTCTCTTTGTCCTCCTCCCATTCTTTCTCTCTTTCTTTGTTGACTGTCCATCAGTTGGCTGTCTCATTCGCTTTCCAAAGCCCCATTGAATCAAGACAGCATCCAATGTCCAAAGCACAAGAATGTGTATTGGTGCAGTAGTAATAGTTATGGCTTCCATAGTTACTTTTGCTATTCCCAATGTAGTACTAATTACCAGTTGATAAATGTAGTCAGTAATTGTATCCATGCATCATAATACTGAAGTAATGTAACTTAATTTTAGATTACCGTAATACCAAATATGCAAATAAAGACCAGAGAAAGGAAATATCAATAGGATGACTTTTATGTCAACCTAAAGAAGTATTTTACTGCTGGAAAGTGGGTCTTTACATAAAACTGGGCTGAATATACAGTAGAATGGCACAATTTTTTTTTTAAATTGGTGCTACAGTACGTGGCCAAAGAAAACGTAAAAAAGGTGCTGCGGTATTCCTTTGTCAAGTCAAATTAATTATGTTACATACACATTATACTGTTTTCTCTGTGTTTTATGATGGATCAATGTTGCTGTTATTTCCATCCGTTGAACTACCCTCTGGGCCCTATTTTAATTATCTGAAACGCAAGTATTAAACGCCAAACGCAAGTAGCTTTGTGGGCGGATTTTGGGCGCTGTTGCTATTATACCGGCGGGATAAATGACTCTTGCGCCCGACGCAAATCTAAAATGGGTTGGTCTGAAGTAGCTACATTATTCATAGGTGTGGTTTGGGCGTAACGTGCAATAAACCAATCAGAGCGTTATCTCACATTCCCTTCAAAAGCAGGCACGCTTGTTCCATGGCGCATTGCTATTATAATGGCTTAATACATCAAATGTCGAAAAAATTTCCGATGTTTTGGGCTCACTCTCACTGAATCACGATGTTATGAATGCATGGTGATATTTTTGCAATGTAGTCTAACATTATTACCTCACTATGGACGATGCAGCTCTTCTGTCTCTCCTCTCCCGTGCTGCTGCTAGGGCATTTGAAAAAAATGCTGGGGCATTTAAAAAAAAAACAACAACAAAAAAAAACATTAATAATAGGCTAACTGGCCTATAGGTAAAGTAGTCCTTAAAGTAGCCATCCACAGATTACAGTTAATCCTAAGGATTCACTGTGCCGTGTATATATTTAACATTAAAACATGATATATAAAATCATGCCAACAATTATTTCATTAGCTTAGTATTCTATGCACTAAAAAGGTATGTATAAAGGCTTTAGGTCGCCCTACACGTTATTGTAGGCCCAGTTTAATATGCAACTTAATTTTATACAATATATGTAGTAGGGGGTCCCTGCTCCATCTCACTCAGTTAAGGGGTACTTGGCTTAAAAAATGTGGAAGTAATCCCTGATGTAAGGGGTAAAGTAGAGCGGCCATTATTGCGAATTGAACCCCTTCAGGGTGATGTAGGACTCCTTCTCTTCCTGTTCATGTTTCCATTGCTGGCTGACTGTAGTGCACAGTGCAGAGCTACAGGTTTAAAAAACAATTATGCATTAATTCATCATTACAATTCAACTTCAGGCACATCCAAATACTACAAGGGTAGTTGCCCTGGGCCATGCACCCTCAATTTCATCTTGCTCATACCCCCCAACAGCAAGATGAGAAAGGCAAACTGGACTGGCCTGTGCATTCATTTGAAGACCAATCAATTGAAAAGAAAGAGAAAATAGATATCTGAAAAGACAGTCAATAGTGCATGCATTTAAATGTCTCCCGAGCTCTTAACACATGATCAGTGGCAGTGGACAGTGAACTTACTGTCTTACTTCAGATTTTGAGATGTGAATTGTCGTCGTTTTATTACAAACAAATCCTGTTAGTGTTGAATTCAAGTGTCTGCTTATATATGTATATATATATATATATATATATATATATATATATATATATATATATATATATATATATATATATATATATATATATATGTGTGTGTGTGTGTGTGTGTGCACGCTTGCATGAGTGTTCCTTTAAAACTGGTTTTAATATCAAGTCTTCCCTGTAGTGCTCGGCTTCTTTCAGTGCTTTGTTTGAACAGTGTGGTGTAGAAATCCACTGTTGGAGAGACAGGGCAATACTTAAACAGAGAGGGAATAAAAAGAGAGAGAGAGTTATTAGGAGTGTGTTTGTCTAAAGATATGTCGACACACACTGTGATGAGCTAAGTACAGGCCACAGTGTGAGACAGCCAATATCCAGGGACGGACCAAATATTTAGTGGTGAATATTGTGTTGAAAAGCTGAAATGTTGGACAATTGGCCATTGACAATTTATTTTGAGTAATGTGATGGCTGGATATATATATATATATATATATATATATATAAAACAATACATTAATAATATATATAAACAACATTGAATTCTTTGTTTTCATTTTCTGACAGGCAACATTAAAGAAACTCCAGAAACATTTTAAAGTATGTAAAAATTAAGCTTAGCGTTAGTTCATGCAGGATATAGAAGTCAAATGCCCGCTGATTGAATTATCATTCTTATCAGACACACACCAATCACAGCCATGCTCACATCAAGGTGGTCCTTTTACATATGACTCCCTCCTCAATGATCCCTGCTACACGAGTCTCGCATTGCCAGACCTTCCTCCACAGCACTGCAGAGGAGGGTCTGGCTAGTCCACACAGCATTCCGGGATGGGAGGAAAACGTACTCTGGTTTACAATCACAATCATCTTTGGCGGGGCTAAGCTCTGCATGGAGCCACGGTGCCGGTGAAGGAACTTGTTTTGGTGGAACATGTGTACGTTTAGTTGTGCGAGAGCTGTCTGGATTTACCCTGCAGAGATCTGAGGAGCAGTTGGAAGTTTAAAATTCCAACACAAAGAAAACGGAAGGAAACGGATATCGGCCCGAAAAGACGTGCATCCGGCAAAATTTTTGGCGGCACCGGAGCAGTTCCAGAAGTGGAACGTTGTGGGTACACTGACCGGTGCTTCACTCGCTGCTGCTGCTGCTGCTGCTGGCAACACTTTGCAGACAATGTAATGGAAGCTATAGGCTACTAGCTGTTCACACTTACAATCTCTGCGCTTGTGTCTCTTATTGAGCAGGATGATGGATTCAGCTATAAAATGATTGCATCCTAAAAACTTAAATGATGAAGAAGGGTTAGAAGAAAGGCCCGAAGCGGGCTGCGTTATGCGCTGTAGCTATTGCCTCGCAGGTAAAAATCCTCCATTGTTTAAAAAAAACAGTCCAGCATCTAAAGATCCTCTAAGTTCTATAGCCGCAATATCTCTTCTCGCCTGGGGCCCAGTCATGATGAGCTCTTTCAGTTTGTTACAAGCCATCAGGATCAGGTTGCAGTTTTTCCTGTCACTCCTTTCAAGAAAAGTTCATCAAAGAAGAAGAACGCTAACGTTAATGCAGCTACCTTTAAGTCCTCCCTGCTTAGAGAGCAAGACTCCAACAATATGCCGACCATCAGGATGAAGACCCGGTCCTCTCCGCTTTGATAAACATCCAGTCCTCCCTTAGCAGTGTTGGGTAACTACTAACGTAACTACTTTTTGGGGGGTAAGAAGTAGTGTAATGCGCTACTACTGAAAATAGTTCCTTTTTCAATTCGGCGCAACGTTGCTTTTCCCAGGGACAGATCTGACAGCGACACTGCCTTCTCAGCTGCGCGCTCACAAGCTCCACACGGGACGTGACAGAGGCTGGTAGTAGCAGAGAAATCATGGCAAGCGAGAAGCAGCCAACGCTAACTTTTGTGAGCGTTTTAAGCTTTGTGGCTTTTTGCTGGACGGCGCTTTGAGCCAGGCAGACACAAATCTGACAACCTCACAGATGGATGCGGTGGAGATGGGCTCATACATACACGCAGCGGACCGCTGTGGACTTGTGTCTGTGGCACGGACACGCAAGGATTTCCAGAAAAGAGGCTGCACGTGTCTACGACAATGCACGGACCATCGTGGCTGCGCGACCGGTACAAGTTAATACAGACATTACATACACGAACACCGTGTAACGCGAATGACCTGCCGATGTGCACTCAACCCGCACTGGACTCGTTCATAATCAATCAGCTGTCACTCTGTGAGTAGAGAATCCAGTCTGCAGTGTACTTCAGACACTTCACTGATAAACCATAGATTGGCTTTATGGTCAAAGATAGTTTTTGTATAATGAACTTAAGTCTCTGCCAGAGATGCCTGCTTTTAAAATGTAACGTAAACGTAACGAGTAACGTAAAAAGTTACTTTCCATAGGGGGTAACTAAGTAAAGTAACGGATTACTTTTTGAAGAAGTAACAAGTAACAAGCAAACACTACTTTTTAAAAGTAATTTCCCCAACATTATCCCATAGCGAGATGATTATCCGCCTCCAAGTTCTAAAAATCCGCTCTGTCAGCCTTTCACAAACCACAACGTCAGTGCTGTGTGTGTGTGTGTGTGTGTGTGTGTGTGTGTGTGTGTGTGTGTGTGTGTGTGTGTGTGTGTGTTTGTGCGCGTGTGTAGTATAGTGTCATCTAAGAAGTTTTTAAATAGGACTTTCTGGTTTATACTTTTTCACCTACCTTTGGTGTGTAGCAAAACGCCAGAGTGTGTGTGTATTGTGAGCATTAATAAACTTGAAAAATTTCGCCAGCCACTAGGCATTTTGCCAAAAGGTCAAAAATCTAGCTATGCCAGACTAGTGGAACCTTGTGTGTGTGCGTGTGTGTCTCACCATAACATGGTAAACTTGCTTTAGGTAATATTATTTTAGATTTTAAAATTATTAAATGACATAAGATGTATGTTATGGATTGTGTAAAATATATTTCCAGTCCTGAAAAATCGCATTTTCGTGTTTGTGTGTGTGTGTGTGTGTGTGTGTGTGTGTGTGTGTGTGTGTGTGTGTGTTGTTCTGCTGGCTCAGGGCTGACTCAGCACATGATGATCTAAATGGAGCTTAGTTTAAACACACACACACACACAGGTACACGTACACATTCATAGTGAGGCACGTTGGCAGCATTTCTCTCTGATGGCAGAATGAAGAACAGAATCGAAGGCACATAATCCAAATCCATATATTATACGACAAATTAGACAAAGTTTAGACAAATCCAGAGAGATGGAAAGAGCCGAGGTTGTAGATAATACACTGACTGGAATCCACTGACTAGTTAGATGATGATGATAGATGAATTTTACATTCTGTATGCGTTAACTCAGCAAGTTGTAGCTGCAGCACAGCTGGGTTTTAGTAATATACTATATATTTTTTTTTTCCTCTTTTGGAAATCTATAATCCATACTTCTCACTCACTGTTTCTGAGCTTCCTCCTCCCCTCTAATACCCTATTCCGTTTGCCATCTCAGTATTTCTGCCTCTATCTCCATTTCTATGCTCTGTATTCTATACTTTTCACTGCTGATGTAATAAAAGGAGTTTTGCTGACTTCACGTTTCCATTTGAGGACTTAGAGTAAATCTTTATCACCCAAACTTTAGTAGATTTAAACAGCTCTACAAAACACCAAAGGGGTTCCATTATTGTAAAGCTAATGAGATGTAGTGCTACTGGCTGAAGGACAGTTGGGTTTTTCATTTATTTTTCAATAACAAATGTTTAATTCTGCACAACTCTTTAAAGTTGGCCTTCCCTTGGTGGTCTCATTACTTGAAAAGATAAATTGTTGGTATTTTCACCTTTACTAGTGCAGTGCCCATTGAAAATGTGCCTATTTGGAATGGGCCGACTGCTTGGCCTACCTGCTTGTAGAATTCATCAAAACCAAATTGTACCCCAAAATTACTTACAGAAAGACCCCAAACCACTTCAAATGCAACTCCCCTGTCTACCCCACTATTAACTTACTGATTTACCTGACAGAGAACGTTGCAGATTCAGAATGTAATCACAAAATATCACAATGACAATGTGGAGTAATCAGACATTAGCGTCAAACTTGGCACTGCACTTACTCGTGCCTGTAGCAAGACATCTGTCAAGTTTGAAATCCATCGGACTGACAGTTCGAGAGATATGCGTATAACACCCACACAGACAGACAGACAGACAGACAGACGTTCCTGCAATTTATAGATAGATAGATAGATAGATAGATAGATAGATAGATAGATAGATAGATAGATAGATAGATAGATTAAATAGATGCAGTGCGGGGGAGAGAGAGGAGTATGACATGGAATAGGTCCCAAGGCTGACATCGAACCTTGGATGTTGTAGTAATGTGGCATGCACTGTAGTCTGGATCAACGGAAGTATATTTCCAGGATAAAGCCTGGCATCCTGCGCATTCTCAAAATCCCTTTGATAAAGGAAACAACCTTCGAGCTAGCAAGCCACACACTGAAATTGGATCGTGCAATAATACAGGCCTGCTTGGTTCTTTTGGGGAATGATTGTAAAGATTTTCAAAGAATACTGTATGTTTATGGCATTTACTCTCTAACTGCAAAGTTTTGGGATTGATTGGCGGCGATTGCTGTTGACAAAGTACACACGGTGATACACTAGTAAGAGCTAATTACCTTTAATCATGCCATCCAGCTTATTTAAATTGCTCATATTACTTGATTGTGTGACCAGTTAACTTCATTTAATATTTTATGAGGTGTTTTTTTGCGGGTGGTTGTTCCACAAAAACAAGTTCCTTCCTAAGTCTATTTTGCAGAGCCACCGTCGCTGCGTTCAGAACGTAGCACCACCAAAGACGATTGTCATTGGTTTAAAGAAATGCAAGCAACCCAGAGCATTTTTTTCTCTTATCCCAGAATGCATCTGGTGTATAGCCAGACCTTACTCCACAGCAATGTGGAGATAGGTCTAGCATTGCAAGACTACATGCACTGTAAACACTCGGCTACCAAACCATGCCTAATATGAGAACAACATAACCACCCTTGTGCAGCCAACCCACATATTTCTCTTCAATCTGGTCTTCAGTGGTCTGCGTACTGTAGACCAAAATTACTTAGTGAGAGATTGGATCAGCTTTTAAGCAGCTGCTGTCCTTTGGCAAATGTCAACATGAATGCCTCTTGGTTAGACGGAGGTAATTCTTACTGTATTGCACTGTATTCATTCTTGAAAAACAATTTAAATAGTCTGTTTAAATTCAGCATATCATTTATAATTTATACCTTTTATTGATCCCCAGTAGCAAAATCACAATTTACACTACACAGTAGCAAATCACAATTTACATTTGTGTGTGTGCACACACATACACAAATGGAGAGTTGTCAGAGTGAGTGGGCTGCCAGTGCCCAAAGCAGTTGGGGGTTATTTTTGGGGATATGGTGCCTTGCCCATGAGCACATTGGCTGGCATCTCTCCAGCTACCAATCCACACTCTGTACAGGGATTTGAACCTGCAATCCTCTGGTTCCCAACCCAACTCCCTACGGACTGAGCTACTGCCACCCCAAAGAATAAGTTGTGCTGGGGATTGTCATCATTCAAATCATTGATATTTGGTCTGGCTTCTATCTGTTCGGCTCAACACATTCTCAGCTGATGTTTATTGCCACCGCAGAGTGATTTAAATACAATTGTGAAATATGTAACATTTAATGAGCTATGTATTTACAGTATGTAAATACTGGTGAACCCTTCTTATTGGCAACTATTTATGATTTTATTCTATTCAAGCTTCAGTTCCCTCCGCCAGTGAGGCTCTATGATATTTATGTAATAATCCTCTATGTATGTTCAGAAGCTATTGCAAGCGTTTCTGAATGGATTTGCTGCAAAATGCTGTTTTGGTTGGTCCGCGACGGCATTTTTGGGGCTTAAAAACGCAAAAAAGTGAAACCACCCTCCAGAGTGGAAATCTTAAAAATGCAGATCGTTTCCGTCTAAAACATAACCTAAAGCAATGCGCCTTAAGATACTAAAATGCTGGTGATCATTATCTGTGGGGTTTGTCACTATGAACAACACCTTTCACATTACACATTGTAAAGTTTTCCATTGTTGATTCCATGGCAGATTTGCATGGTCCCCAGTGCAGGACTCCTAATGTTCTGGTGACCCTATGATCTTTACTCTAGTGCAAAAAGCAGGGAACATTTTCTACTTGTACACAAAACCTAAAGGCCCTGAACACACCAAGGGCTTCGTCGGCCCTTTTTTTGCTTGGCTATTAAGTTTAAGCGAATTAGTCCACCAGAAAGAAAAAGGTAGTGAGGAAAGCAAGCAAACGGCTGAAGTCAACAGAGCACACAGAGAAGGCTCTTCTCATTTTTCAGATAATCTCATCTGATTGAACTAATACACAGAGCTGTCAAAACTGTCCAAACATGACGTTCAAATGTTCCTTCTAAAAAACACACACACACACAGTTTCGAACTATTGGAATGCTAGGAGGCATTTATGCTTTTAGTCTTGTTCTGGAGAGGAACATTGGTAAATCCAACCCGCTCTCACTCCAAACTCGGAAAATACGGACGTTTGGACAGTGGCTGTCAGCGTCTGAAGCGATGAAAAAGGCGTCCTTCAGGGTGTTTGTATAACGTAGAGCAGGCAGCTACACGGGGTTTAGTAGTATGCAAGGCCGAAATTCCGTGTAGAGAGGTTGGTCGGGATGGCAGATGGGTCAAACAGAGGACTTTCACCCAGGACAGCGGGGTTCGTGTCACGTTTTCTAAAGTCACTTTCTTCTTTAACCATCCCGTTATTCCCACATGTCACAGAAACGTACGACCTTTTCCTAAACTCAGCCGTCCCGTTCCTGCGTATCGCGGAAGCGTAAGCCCACATACAATCTCTTCCTTAACATAACTGCGTCAAAAGGGACGCCAATAGTCCCGACCAAGCGCGTTTAGTTAAAGCGCGTTATATGACACTAAAGGACACTTTTAGCGTCGATAACGACAAAGGCACCTGACCAAGCGTCTGTATTTTACGAGATGGGCGTGAGAACCTGTTGGTAAATCATGTAATCTGAGTACATTAGAGTGAAATGGTCAACAGAACTTAGTACAAAATGTAGTTGCTTAGTGTTCAATAACAATGTAATGCAACTCTGCATATTAAAAACGTGCTGGTTACTTTGCCATTTCATTCTAAACGACAGGTATGGAGTGTCTAAAAGGGGACCAAATTAAATAAAAAACATTTGTCAAAAAGTAGCAATAGTTGATTGGAAATTGTTCGAAGATAAAATAGATACTGCTGTTACACTCGAACTGCCGATTGAACTACAGCTTTACTCTCAGTTGTCTTGGCATGCTGTAGGGTTTTGAGTGGGCTTTAGCACCATGTAATTGTCAGGTCCTGAAATGCTGTTGTGTTTTGACCCTTGTTGCTGTGTCCTTTACTGTCCTTCGCCCATGTTTTGTTTTGGATGAGGGAACACTGTGAAGGAGATAGAGGGAGGTAAAGACAAGTGGGGAGGGGGGTAAAGGTGGCAATTTGGCAATACCAGCAGAGCACTGAAGTGCAATCAAAAAGTCTTGTCGTCTCTGCAGCACTCTGTGTGTGTGTGTGTGTGTGTGTGTGTGTGTGTGTGTGTGTGTGTGTGTGTGTGGCGACACTCAAAGAGAGACTCCATTAGTGAGAACCATTGTCAGGTCACCAAACAAGATACCTGTCAACCACAGGATAGACTACAATAGAATTCAATATAATCCAATAGACCAACCATTACAAGCTAATACCAGCATGACTACCTTTTTGGAGTAAATGGTAGCTGGGTTCCAGTTCCCAAAATACAAAAAAAAATAAAAAATGTCACGCATTACTGCAAATCTGAAATTCTTCAAAAAATGCATCATGATGCATCATTTTCCCCATTCTATGTTGATTTTTTTTCTTACCACTTTATCTGCAATGTGATTCAATAGTAAAAAAAAATCAATACAAATTGAAAACTGAAATTACTACTGTTCAAATGTTTATTTTTTATAAATAAGCGAATCTCGCCCTGGCATACCCGCATGTGAAAATGAAATGCTTTTGTCACGTCATGTATGATGAACAATAATTTAGGAGTGAGCGACACAAGGCATTCTGAGATTTTAGGGCACGGAGCTACGGTAGAGACCGAGTAGAAGAGAGGGAGTGACAGGCTGCAGAAATAAAAATAGAATGCTTATCTTATCATTAATAAGCTTGTTGTTTCTGAACTGCAAGTTCAGAAACAACAAGCAAGTTATAGCAGCTCAGCTGGGAGCTTCATGGAGACAGCAAATGCTAAAGTTAGCTGCCCTTCAGCTATCAAGAGTTTGCTTTGACCTCATATATTAATTCAATAACATTTTATTTATAGTGTCAAATCACAGCAGGAGTTATCTCAGGACACTTTACAGATAGATTAGGTCTAGACCACACTATAATTTACAAAGACCCAACAGTTTCCCCCAAGACTGCGAGGCGATTAACTTCTAATAGTTTATAATAATATTAATGTAACAATCTGCAAGAAGCAGGTTTCTAATAAACCACTAAATTATTAACAGTATTAAAAAAAACTGTGGTGGCAAATTTTATTTTAACCATTTGTTTAATGATATTAACCATTGGTTTAATGATTGTTTTATAACGCCACAAGATTTAGCTTCTTCATGTGTAGATTCAAAAACTCCAAGTGAAATAGTTGGCAACCGTGAACTATAGCCCAGTAGAATTATTTAGTTTTACTAGTTTGAACCTTCTCACATTGTTGACTTTTTAGCAGACGACGTCGAGAAAGCCACAAACCGTGTCTCCTTCTGCCTCCTGAGATAAACTGTTGTTTAGGCTAATGAAAAGAACAGGAGCAGAGGGGAAGGTGAGACAATGGTGTGACTGTTATTGATGTCCTCTTTTCAACTATGGCTATACTAAAAGATTCATTTAGAGGGGTGGCTTAACAGAGTTTCTTCACTATATGATGTTTGGATGTTTAGACTTTAGGTTAGAAAGACATTTTCAGTTGTGCTGCTTGTAACTTTGAAACTATTTTCTCCATTTGCAAATGTAAATGAATACTCAAAGACCAAACTTTGGTTTAATTCTCAAACGGTCGTTATTCGTTTTAATTTTATCATGGATATCACTAACGCTGCTGCTTCAAGGAAAACTTCCACCACAAAACCTGCATGCGTGTTGGAAGCATCAAGTTAGAATTGCTACTGTTGGGGGCGCCCTGGTAGCTCACCTGGTTAAGCGTGCCCCCCACGTACTAAGGCTCAGTCCTTACCGCAGCAGCCCGGGTTCAAGTCTGACCTGCGACCCTTGGCTACATGTCATTTCTCCTCTCTCTCCCCTTTCCTGTCTTCAGCTGTACTGTTGAATAAAAGTCAAACATGCCCAAAACATAATCTTTAATCTGTTGGACGATTGTTAAATCACAATGTATAGAAACTTGTTCATGCAGCCAGCCCGGGGTCCATTGTCTATTAATGCATTTCCCTGCTGATGTGTTTAGTAGGTTCATACTGTAGATATACTGTATCCACGATCTTCCACTTCCAGGATTGTTCAGGTGCCACTGGAAATTCTACGTTCTTTGTGTTGGCATTTCAAAATCCGGTGGATTTCTGAAGACTATGGTTAAATGCTCCTCAGATCTCTGCAGGGTAAATCCAGACAGCTAGCTAGAATATCTGTCCAATCTGAGTTTTCTGTTGCACGACTAAAACAACTTTAGAACGTACACATGTTCCACCAAAACAAGTTCCTTCCCGAGGCTATTTTGCAGAGGCGCCGCAGCTCCATGCTATTTATTTTATCTGCACCAGTTCACAGAGCACATTGCAGTACATATATAGTTCATCTTTCCATTCTTGATCCCTTTGTCATAGCCTTTGATACAGTTGATCATGTCTGAACTCCTGGCAGTTATTAACTTTGTGCCACAGGGTCTCTCAAATGGACGTAAATGTGCTTCTTGTGACTGTCAAAGCTCTTTCAGACTCCCTGTCTTTCCCACAGAGCCACATAGAGAGAGACAGTAGCTGCTCATGGCTGGTTAGCTCTGACTACCAGCTCTATATCTCTATCCACACTGAGTGGTGGTCAGTCAGTCTCCCGTGTGCCCTGACCCTCTGTTTCACTCAGTACGTAGCTACGAGGGCACGCCTCTGTAACCTGACTCCGCCAGATGGATTGCTTCACATTTGCTCGGCATATCCATCTGGGAACTTTCCGTTGGAGAACTTTTGGGAAGGGGCAGAATACTGGTTATTTGATTGGATGAACCATCTGTCTATCACCTATGTTGGTGATAGACGGGCCAAATCAACCAATCAGATCCACGAAGCGTATGAAAATACAACCACAAGCCCGCCCCTGCTGCTGCAGGCAAAGCATAGCTCGTAAGCTCAGCATGCAAGCAACATGTCGGTAAAGGATATTTGCCATTTGTGTAACGAGAATTTAGGAATAAAAGGCCCCATTTCAGGTTCCCGGACCATATTCCAAAAGAAGGATCCAAGAGAAAAACAAGCATTAGCGAGCGGCTAACAGAATTAGGGCTACCGCTGGCTGATAATACTGGTTAGCTGATTGGATAAACCATTGGTCTATCACCACCTAACCCACCTCAAAACCAGCGCTGATTGGCCCGGTCGTTTGGCTAACGGCTCCAAATTTTCTCTGCCTCAAGATGCCAGACTGATCTGCGAGTGGAAAACTGGAGCTCGCCAGATCAGGACGGTCTCACGAGGTTAACGCCTCTGACCATCTTTGCTCCCTCACTCCACTGAGCCAGAGTTCTAGCAGGATTTGAGCAATCCAGCAGTTGAGCTACATTATCTAAACCACTTTATTTGGAGCTAAAACTGAAAGTGAGCGTTGTAAGTGTTGGTAATAATCCCATTGGGTAATGCTTTTAGCATTTGCTTTCTTTTTCTCTTCAACATGAGTTTGGCTAACCCTAGTTTATTTACAGCCTGTCTGATCATCTGACTGCCCATGTTTCTTAACCCATCATACTTTTTTATTTTTTCTTCAATGTTGCCACATTCCCAGATCTCAGAAATTGACTTGGTGTGTTCAATGATCCAATAGATAAACTCGACTTATTCTTTAAAGAAGAAATGTAATTACTTACTACTAATGTGCCCTTTCTGCCTCCCGCTATAACCCCCTATACATGTTCATGTACATCAACCATATTCACAACAACCAGTGTGTGTGTGTGTGTGTGTGTGTGTGTGTGTGTGTGTGTGTGTGTGTGTGTGTGCGTGCGTGCGTGCGTGCGCTAAGCAGAAGGTATGCCCTGACATTCTCCTCCTGTCCTTGTGATGAATAAACATCTACTACTGCAGTCTTAACAGCTTGTAATATGTAATACACCCTATCACTAGTTGAGTGTGTGTGTGTGTGTGTGTGTGTGTGTGTGTGTGTGTGTGTGTGTGTGTGTGTGTGTTAATGCTCCATATCAGAGCTGTCTGTCAGGCAGCCGTGCCTCTGCATAAAAGGAGCCTGTTCAACAAGCCCTCTGCACTGTCACTCTGTCCCCTCTCACACTGATTTCTCATTCTGTCCTTAAACATCTCTCTCTTTCTGTTCACCTGTGCTTTATTGTTTTATCTTGCTCTCCTCCATTTATCTTTTCACTGCCTCTCCATCCCTCTCTTCCTGAAACCCCTGAGCTACAGTTCTGTGTTTGCTGAGTAGGATGTCATTTTTCACTCTTTCTTACCTGTTTCTTGAGGATATCCTCTCTCTACTCGTTGCCTCTAATCTTCCTTTACTTTGTAGTATAAGTCTTTCTCTCAACCTCACTCATGTGTACTTTTACCAAATGCTTTTTAGGCCCCACGATATGATATTATCACAATACGATATTGTGATTTTAAACATATTGCGATATTCTGCGATATATTGCAATTACTTTTTTCCAACTTCAAATGATGTCCCCAAAGAAAAACTTTGTCAAAATCTCTGTTATCTAAAAAGGTTTAACTAGTTTAATTTAAAGGTCCCATGACATGATGCTCTTTGGATGCTTTTATATAGACCTTAGTGGTCCCCTAATACTGTATCTGAAGTCTCTTTTATATAGACCTTAGTGGTCCCCTAATACTGTATCTGAAGTCTCTTTTATATAGACCTTAGTGGTCCCCTAATACTGTATCTGAAGTTTCTTTTATATAGACCTTAGTGGTCCTCTAATACTGTATCTGAAGTTTCTTTTATATAGACCTTAGTGGTCCCCTAATACTGTATCTGAAGTCTCTTTTATATAGACCTTAGTGGTCCCCTAATACTGTATCTGAAGTCTATTTTATATAGACCTTAGTGGTCCCCTAATACTGTATCTGAAGTCTCTTTTATATAGACCTTAGTGGTCCCCTAAAACTGTATCTGAAGTCTCTTTTATATAGACCTTAGTGGTCCCCTAATACTGTATTTAAAGTCTCTTTTATATAGGCCTTAGTGGTCCCCTAATATTGTATCTGAAGTCTATTTCCCGAAATTCCGTCTTGGTGCAGAATTACAGCCACTAGAGCCAGTCCCACAATGAGCTTTCCTTAGGATGTGCCATTTCTGTGTCTGTAGCTATTGAGGAGGAGCGTGGGGGGGCAAGGTGGAGGGTGGGGGTGTGGCCTTGACCAACTGCCACTTTGCTCGTTTGAAAGCCATGATGTCTCTCTCTCATGGGTGGGTCAAATTCTCTGGGCGGGCAGCAGAGAAAGGGGAGGTAACCTTGCTCCTTATGACCTCATAAGGAGAAGATTCCAGATTGGCCCATTTGAGCTTTCATTTTCTCAAAGGCAGAGCAGGATACCCAGGGCTCGGTTTACACCTATCACCATTTCTAGCCACTGGGGGACAATAGGCAGGCTGGGGGAATGCATATTAATGTTAAAAAACCTCAAAGTGAAATTTTCATTCCAGGGGACCTTTAAAAAAGTTACAATCTCATGTGCAATTTATATAATAAAGATTGATACTTGGCGGTACAATACTGTATCTTTTGCCACAGAAAATATTGCGATACTATGTTATATCAATGTTAGGGTACGGCTAAAAGTTTCTCAGCAGAACTCACACTTTTTGGTTCCTCATTATGTGCATCAGTCTACATACTGTGTATTTTGCGTGCGGCTGCGGGCTGGTATAAATTCTCACGTGGCCTAGTCTCGCTTTGCCAGACCATCCACAGCGCCGCGGAGGAAGGTCTGGCTAGTCCACACAGCATTCCGGTATGGAAGAAAAACGTGCTTTGGTTGGGCGGGGCTAAACTCTGCATGGAACGGCTGCAAAATAGTTGTCTGGATTTCCCCTGCACAGATCTGAGGAGCAGTTAGCCATAGTCCTCAGAAATCCACCGGAGTTTAGAATGCCAACACAAAGAAATCGGAAGGAAACGGAGCACCAGAGCAATCCCGGAAATGGAACGTCAAGGATATAGACTACACTTTAGATTAGATTAGATTAGATTCAACTTTATTGTCATTTAGCAGAGTACAGGTACAGAGCCAATGGAATGCAGTTGACATCCAACCAGAACTGCAAAAGAAGCAATAAATACCAAAGTGCAGGTCGAGTACAGTATTCTGTGCAGTTATGTAGACGATAGAGATTAATTATGTACAACAGTGTATAGTTAGATAAATACAGGTTTTCCAGATTACATTTCTACAGTGACAGATAAGGAGTATAGAGGGTTATGTAAAGAGAGTATAGACATTCTACATATATAAATAATATATATATAAATATATACATGTGATATACATATGTATATTGCACAGATTTATGGGCAGATTATGGAATAAAAAAAGATATATATATTGTGAAGTTTTGGGTGTTAGCAGTGCAAGGGCATTGATGAAAGAGTGCGGGAGTAAATGTAAAAAGGTAAACAGTGCAGTAAATGTAAACAGGTAAACAATGCAGTAAATGTAAACAGGTAAACAATGCAGTAAATGTAAACAGGTAAACAATGCAGGAGTAAAAAGTAATCAGTGCTAGACAGGAGGTGAAGTTTTGTTCGGCAGAGTTACAGCCTCTGGAAAGAAGCTGTACCTGAGCCTGCTGGTGCGGGAGCGCAGGCTCCTGTATCGCCTGCCAGATGGAAGTAGGGTGAAAAGACCATGGTTTGGGTGGGTGGCATCCTTGACAATGGTTTTGATATGTGCTGTGGATGAAAGGGAGTTGGGAGCAAATAGTCCTTAAGGCAGATTTCATTTATATTTCAATCATTTTATTTCTTTAAAGGTCTATGAAAATTTCACTTTATGAGATTTTTTAACATTAATATGCGTTCTCCCAGCCTGCCTGTGGTCCCCCAGTGGCTAGAAATACCGATAGGTGTAAACCGAGCCCTGGGTATCCTGCTCTGCCTTTGAGAAAATGAAAGCTCAGATGGGCCAATCAGAAATCTTCTCCTTATGAGGTCATAAGGAGCAAGGTTACCTCCCCTTTCTCTGCTTTGCCCACCCAGAGAATATGGCCCAATCCATGAGAGAAAGACATCATGGCTTTCAAATGAGCAAAGTGGCAGTTGGTCAAGGCCACACCCCCACCCTCCACCTTGCCCCCCCACCCCCTCCCTTCCTCCTCAATAGCTACAGACACAGAACTGGCACATCCTAAGGAAAGCTCATTGTGGGACTGGCTCTAGTGGCTGTAATTCTGCACCAAGGCTGAATTTTGGGAAAGAGACTTCAGATAAATTATTAGGGGACCACTAAGGTCTATGTAAAAGAGACTTCAGATACAGTATTAGGGGACCACTAAGGCCTATATAAAAGAGACTTCAGATACAGTATTAGGGGACCACTAAGGTCTATATAAAAGAGACTTCAGATACAGTATTAGGGGACCACTAAGGTCTATATAAAAGCATCCAAAGAGCACCATGTCATGGGACATTTAAAAAATAACTACACAACCTCGTGCTAAGCTCCAGATGTAGCGACGGTGTCCTTGCAAAATAGATAGTGGAGATAGCGGAAGAGGAGGGACATCCAGCACTTCTTAGGCTTTACTCCAGCACTGTACATCCGATAAGCCAGAAAAATGTGTGATGACCATATTCATCATAGACATAATTTCTTCTTCGTCAGTAATGTGTGTCGGCAGGTGTGTACATGATGTAGCTCTAATTTGGCAGATGTAGTCAAGGTCAAGAATCACGACACACAAGGAGTGTTTGTATGTGAGTGAGAGGTGAATGATCGCTCTATAGGATACTACTGTGCTCCACTGCATGCATGTGTGAAGAGTCACTAACCTCTCCACGGGGCTGTAATAAAGGGCATGTGTGTGTGGTTGTGCCCATTGTATCATCATCATCTTTAAAAAAAACACCATGAAAGCAATGGGAACTCAAATCAGTTTCAAGCTCAATGCCACAACTAACCATTTTTTGCTTCCTTCTTAAGGCTGTGTTAAGATAAAGCTTTTTTTTAATACAATTTGTGTCAGATGCTAGAAACAGAGAGCACAACAGTGTGTCAACCTTGGGATGTCACAAACCCCATGACGATTTTGTTGAGGTAGAAAAACATAGATATTTCAAAAGTGTGTAATGCCTTCATAAACCATGTAGCACTTATTCTCTAATTGTGAAAATAGAAAATAAATATGCCATGCCCAAATCCACATGACAACGTAAGACTCTGTGGTGATGAAATCTATAAACAGAGCCTCGGGCAAGAAATGGTTGAGAAGCTGAGAATAAGAGGACATAGGGCACATGCAGGGAGCACTGCAGCATTTTACATCTAGCAAGCAATTTCATTTGTAACTAGCTATTCTGAAGGTGTTAAAACAGAAGAATTTTTTTTATATAGTCATAAGAAAATTGTAGATTTTGCTTGCTGTTTGACAACAGACTGAGGAGCCAAGTCACAACATTCAGGATGTTGACCTAAGTGACCACTGCCACAAAGATAAATTATACACCCATGCCTAAACTAGAGATTAACCTGGAGCTCGGAAAGAGCCAGACAGCAACCAAAAATCAGGGTGCTGGACACAATTGTATTGTGTGTGCTTCAGTATTTCCCATACTTAGGTTCTACTTGGGTGCATGGCACAGGTAGACTTATACCCGGCCTGATAGATAAAATCCAAATTACATTTCTTCTCCAATCAATGATGTATTTTTATAGTGCACACAGACCCTCTCCCTCGTGAAGACGCGCGCCGCGTGCATGTCACAGTGTCAACACGTCAGGTTAAGAGCCAGGCTTATGGTAGTAGTAGCACGCTGCTTGTGGCTTCCAGTGGGATTTACTGTACTGATAAACCGTAAAAATGCTGTGGCCACACCGCTGTGAAAGCTCCCCAAACGTCATTTATCAGTCTGGTTGTTCACCCTCTCCGCAACAGTGTTTTTCGCTTGAGCTGGTCTGTATTTGGAGTTAACTGGAGCTAACCAGAGCTAACCACTAACTGGGGCTAATCGTTGCTAACCAAGCTATCAGATCTCGTTCTCTCCGTGCCCGTACCCATTAACTGTAACGTTATTTATGCACTCGAGCCTGACTAAAACCCGACATTTTCTAAAGTTGGCTGTAAGGGTTTTAAACTACAATCCAGAGATCACTTTTTGTCATAGATATATACACTAGATGTCGCCTTGAGGTTCTAAGCATAAGTCAAAACCGCCGCCATCTTGGAACAGGGGTTTGAAGTTTTCCCGCATTCAGATCAACGCTAAAGATGCCGAACTTTTGTGCTGCTTATTGATGTTCGATACAGGAAATGAAAAACCCAAACAGCAAGGGATAACATTTAACAGGTGACAATGTGTTTTATGATGCAGCGGGAGGCGGCAGCGTCTCTTCCCCCAGGCACAAACACAGCTTTGCCTCGCTGCTACGTCGGTCCCCGCTGATCCAGATTGGACCGGCCAAAGACAGAATGGTGATCGGGAGGATCTTACACATAGTCCGGGAGGATCTTACACATAGTCCGGGAGGATCTTACACGTAGTCCAGGATGACCTGTATGTCGATATCGGCGGGAAGTTCCACTAAGTTTGCCGGCGGCAGACGGTGGAGAGAAGCTACCTCGGGGCAGCAGAGACTGTCTGCGGCTGCAGGATCTGGAGCTCAGTGCCCTTTAAAACTATATTTAACGCATAAATACATACAGAAATAAATAGTGGAGGAGTGAGCCTGGACATTTCAGTCTGTTTAAACTTCACTTTGAAGCAGAAAACTCTTAGTTCAGAAGGGTAAAGTTTGGACTCAGATCTATGAGTGATCTTAAGTGGAAGCAGTATCAAGTGGAAGAATGGGACTATAAACCTAGGCTTACAGGCACTAGGCATTACATTTTGAACAAAGTAGATTATATTAATATCAAAAGCTTAATTTTTCTCTGGACTCGATCATAAATACATGTCTGACCTTTGGACTAGACTAGAAAATCACTTGAGATTGAGTGATTTTATTTCCGTTAGCCCTTTACCTACATTGACGCTGATGCATTAAAGAGGAGTGACTCCCCTGTTCCAAGATGGCGGCTCTGTTGACGCATTCGTTCCAGTGAACAGCAGCAGCCAGGCAACATCTAGTGTATATATCTATGACTTTTTGTAACCAACCTTAAGATTTTTTATGACTTTCTTGGTGATAATTCTTCTTCCTTGTAATACTTACAGCTAGTGTTTGAAATGAAATGAATTATTTTGTTTAAAGAAAGACATGATCATTGATTTTTGAAAACTCCCCAGGCACTCAAAGTCTCCACTATTAAGGGTCAAATAGTGGAGTGTGTTCAGGCCTATACATATCTTGGAACCATTATTGACAGCAAACTGACTTTTGAGAAGCCGTTTAGCTCAGTTGATAAAGTGGGAGCACATATGTAGAGGTTTATTCCTTGACGCAGAAGGTCCAGGGTTTTCCCTTTCATATCTCAGCTGTCCTATCCATTAAAGGCAGAAATGCCCAAAACAATCTCTACAAAACTGACTTTTGAGGCAAACTATGACGCTGTGCATAAAAAGGGAAACCAGCGATTGTTTTCCTTCAGAAAACTGTCCTCCCTCCACATTGACAGAACCTTGATGACCCTATTTGATCATGCTTTTATTAAATATCTTTTTGCCTGGTGATATGGTTTGGGAACCTACTATATCATAATTATACATGAGCAGTTATGGTTATTAGAGACTGGCCGGTATAAATAAAGTTGCCACGACCTTGTCCTAGACCATGCCATGTAAGGGCGTTTTCACACCGACAGCCTTTAGTTCGGTTGAATCGAACTAGAATTCCTTTGCCCCGCTGGTGCGGTTCGTTTGGGCAGGTGAGAATGCGTCAATCAAACTCTGCTGCACACCAAAAGCGGACCAAACAAGGGTACCGAGACCTGCTTGAAGAGGTGGTCACGGTACACTTTCAATCAAACTCTGGAGCGGTTCATTTGTGGTGAGAACGTGATCCAAGCTCGAAACGCACCAACTATACATACTCCGCAAGTCTGAGCTAATGTCTCCTGTAGTCAGGTGTGTTTAGCAATCTGTGATGCGGCAGAGCAACAAACTGTAGCAGCTTGCAGTGTTTCTATCACAGAAATACGCCGTGGTCAAATCAGCTGCCGCTCAAATTGGAGAAAGACGCCAGCAGAGCAGAGCGAAGCCTCAGTGACCAGAGCAGATGTAGTAACGTCTCTTGCGAACCAATGTCTTATAATTTTAATGAAATGAGCTGGTTTGACCACTAGACCAGAACACAAGACCTTCTTCCTGTATTTACTTTCTTGCTCCTGCCCCCCTTCAGGAGGAGGGGAACTTCAGAAGCTAGGGTGGCACCCACACTGAACTGTGGGATACTAATTTCTCCTCAATTAGAGATTTAATTAAATGCTTCTGTGTAATTCATCAAACCGAAACTTCTTCACATATGTGAAATGAGATGTGCTGCTCCTGAGTTTTTCCTTAAGAACTACATGCACACAAACACACACACACACACACACACACACACACACACACACACACACACAAAACCTCTGATTGATCTGAAATGAAACCACCCATACTGTTTTAAAAATGTTCTATATCTGAGGGGGCGGGTGAGGATACATTACATACTGGACTTCATGTCTAATATATGTCTAAGGATGTTCTGTCCCAATAATTATGTTGCTAGTGTGCCTAATTAAGGCCTAATTTACTGTAATGTGCTGTACTGGCTGTATAGAATATAAATTGCCAACAATTTTATTTGCCCTTATTTTAGCAATATTTAGAATGTACCACACCACTTCAGTGTTTTTGTGCAAGCTGCACATTTACTTAGTGTTTATGCTGGGAAAAGAATGAGTTATTGGCGAACCATTTCACTTGGAATTTTAGTTTAATTAAATAAATTGTCTTTATTTTTATGGTTGGCATTTTTTTCTGAAATAGCCATTCAATGCATTTACATTCAGTATTATAGCTACGCAGGGGCGATTCTAGGATCAGACCTTTAGGGGGGCTCATTAACACATTAACATTTTAGTCATTGATGAAATTTAGGGTTGAGCCCCCCTAAAAAAGGGTCTAAAATCGCCAATGTATCTATTTATAGTAGTTTTTACTGGTAGCAGGGGAGTCCACCATTGCCGGGATTCACAGGAATATAATGCATCAAATCAATCAATCATCAGTTACATCAAAAACATTCAACTGGTGGATAAACAGGGTGGCTTTTATTATTTCCTGATTCACAGGAAATGCAACGTGGTTTTTCATCACTGTGGTCATTCTGGCTTTTCTTCGTCAGTGGGTCATTTTACATTTTTGGAAAGGAGTAATGGAACAAGAAGGAATAAGTTGGATGAAGAGCTGCAGACAGCAGACTGAGCCCCTCCCAACTCCTTAGCAAGGTAACATACTGTGTCCTGCTGTTGGGTGGAGAACGACTCACGCTGTGTGCAACCTGAAGTCAGATCGCTGTTGCAATCACTTTTGACTGACGTCTTTATTTTTTGAAAACAACATGAGTTTGTCTGGCTGCACTGTGAACAGATACACGCTGCTCTTCTGTTGTATTTTTAACAAAGTATCTGCTCAGATTTGCTGTAGTACTAAACTACTGCACTTGGTATCACCAGGAACCATAAGTGTCGCCAAATCAACCAGGACTGAAACTTTAAAGGGTAATTTCGGGTTTTTTCAACCTGGGCCCTTTTTATACAATGCATTAGTGTCTTAGTGACTAATGTAAACAAACTAGTCCGCTATTGAGGGAGGACGCTGTAAACAGCAGCATCGAACCGTGCTGCAATGTTATGCTATGGGGCAATGCGCCCCATAAATTTGCGTCCACTAAAAGTGCTGTTTCTGCCCCTGACAGGCTCAGATTATTATTCTGAAGCATCTGACAACACACACCTACAGAGATAGACCATTTTGTTAAAGGGTAAGATGATTATTGTTTAACATGAAACAGCTTCATCGCCATCGCCGAAACTCAAAAACAATACTTTTAGTGTGTATAGAGCTAGCATATATTTTTACCTTTATTTTTCTGGGAAGGGTCTCTGAGAGGAAGCCTCTCTTTTGCAGTACAACCACAGTTTGATCTGCTTGCTACTGATAGCACTTGGATTTAAGGGCCTTGCTCAAGGGCAGCTCACTGGTAGTAATGAGGGAGGGCAAGTGCACTTTCCCCACCCAGATTTATCCTGTCGGTCACAAGCTCGCTTCTCTAACCTTTAGTCTACCGCTGCCTTTTTACGTGTAAATGGGTGAGATAAGGAGTTATTTCAACCAAACCAAAGTGGTGATTGTTAGAACAGTGGAAAGACTAACCAAGATGACTTTTGGTCTATCTTTGTAGGGAGCCTTTCCATAATGTTTTCACTTATAATAATAATCTGAGCCTGTCAGCGGCAAAAACAGCACTTTTAGTAGATGGACATTGAAGGTACGCAATTGCCATTAAAGGGGTGATAGAATGATTATATAGGGTATTTCACACTGTTCCTTAAGGTCTCCGAATAGGGTATGTAACATTGGTTGGGCTGAAAATGGCCTGGGTGCTGTTCTATGCGCCCTAATGAAATAGCCCTAAAATGAAACGAGAGGTTTTCTCCCTTTTCTGAGCTGCGCGCTGATTGGTTGGTTTACAATGAACGAAGCTGAGGAGCAAAGACGCAAGATGGCCAACAGACCTCACTGGGACCGGCAGCTCGCGGTGCTCAGTACACAGCGCACAGTCACCTTTTCTGGGGTAACTAGACCACCAACTACCGCTGACCTGACGGTGCACCACGACCGGCAGCTCGCGGTGCTCTGTACCCAGCGCACAGTCACCTTTTCTGGGGTACCTGAACCACCAACTACCGCTTACCTGGAGCACCACGACCTGCAGCTCGCAATGAAATGTGAAAAGTGTCAGCATTCCCTGTACAGCCGGGAACACTGCATTTACGACCGTGGTTCATATTCAATATCCTTGAAAAACTTCCAAACTTTCTTCTTTGTAATTACCGTGGAAGTACACAGAGCAGCTAAACTTTTTGTTTTTAACTGTTGACGTGATACAGTTACGTGAGCTTTTTAAATTATCTGGATACATGGTTAAACCTCATTTGCTCTTATCAGTGTATCGCCATGTGTATTTTGTCCATAGCAAATCCCCGCCATTTGGTCCCAAAACGGAAGTCCCGTAAACATAGTCTTTGTAAATTTTTACAATCATTCCCACGAAAGAACCAATCAGGCCTTTTTTAAGTTTAGAAAATGACCAAAGAATCCTACATTGACTGTTGAAGGAGATATGATGTGAACTGCCATGATGAGCCACGATCCACTTGGCAACAACATCATAAATCATGAATTATTACTCCGCAGGTAGAATATGATTTACCTTCGCAACAAGGGACGCAGTGGTAAATGTAAAAGTTCCTGCCCAGTAGAAGTTCAGTCCCTCATTCTCAATCACTGGGGTTGTTGTATGTTGTTAGTGTTGAGGGGAGTCAAGAGGAGCAGAAGGCCTGTGGAGACAGGAAATGAGTTACCAGTGTGTTAGGGGTGAGTTCATGATCTGTGAATAAACAATGACAGAATAGAATTGGTCAGCCGGTGAGGAAATAAAAATTGCTCATGTAATGCACAGTATTAAGGAGTTTCTTTGCCTTTCGTACAGCAGTCAAATATAATTTTTCTATCAGCAAGAGTGTGCTTCACTGCACTGACAATATCCATTCCATTCCATTTTTTTCTGCACACCTCTGTATTTGGTGTGCTTCGCTGTGTTGTTGAGATACTCACAGACTGCTGCGCACAGTGTTGTCCAACTTTGAAAGTGGTATGTGGCCAATACACTTTTCTGATACTGCATTATATTCATATCTGGGCTTTGAAAATCAGAGCCAATGTTGTTGTGAAACTGTGAAACCTTTTTTGCATTTGACCTTAGAGTCGCGGTCTCATTAAGAATGTTGCAAAAAAAAAATCTCCAGCAGTGATTATTTTCTTTCTTTCTTTATCCATGGCCCTTTTGTTCATTCTTTCTCATCTTGTCATGCATGCTCTCTCACATTCTCTCTACCTTCTCTCTGTTTCTAACTCAAATTTCTATAGGGACATTGAAGAAACACAACATCAGTTCAAAAGCGAATCAGAAAGGGTACATGAGGACAGAAGACCCAGTGTGATTCTTCAAGGCTCTATGTGTCAGAAGCATAATAAGACTGGTTCAAATCAGCGGGGGGTGATTGAATGTTAGTGAGTAAAACTAATTAAACAACTCACACACCCACACCCAAGATATCTGCATTCTAGAGGAGCAACAGATGGACTAAGTGTATAGTTTTGTTGAATACAGAAAATAGTCTCTGCTGTTTATCATACACTAGAAGAGTTTGAACAGACTTTGAAAATACTAAAGTCTGACACCATCTCACATCTAAAGACAACCATCTCACATCTAATGTCATAATAAGCAAAGACTGGGGATCTTGCAGGGTCACACATTGCAACACTACAACTAGATTTGTTTTGAAAATTTTAACCAAGGCAGTTAGCTACCGCTAGCATTAACTGGTAATTGAAGGGGAAGTTTGCAAATTTTCTGTTCTGCCGTACATGCAGATGAATGGCAGCAGTACCCAGAGGTCGGCATTTATCTGCCGGTAAAACTTCATAAGGGTTGAAAATTGGCAACTTTCCCTCCTTAGTGTTTAGCTTAGCGCGACAACATAGCAACCATAAACAACACTGGCTCTAGTTGTTTGCTGCTTCCTGTTTTGATGGTGGAGGGAAAGCACCCATTGGTTTTTGACGATGTTCACGTGATTTAACTTCACTACCAAAACTTAAAACTTACGATGATATCAAACATGTTTGATTTTGTCTGAACATCAAGATGGGAAACTGAGTTTTATGACCACCTTACACCAAACGACGTTGGGGGCGTTTTGGTGTAGCGTAACATGGCTTCTTTCTGCAGTGCTGCTGCTGAGCTCGAAGAAGTGCAGAGACAGCGAGGGAATGCCATATGCTGGAAGAAGTAAAAGAAAAAGTAAATCCAGTAATTTAATTTAAATTATTTCCCAGACATTGCTTTGCGAGCGGCATTACGTTACTACGTCTGTTCTACTCGCCAAGACTTCGCTCCGCTCCACCCTCCAATTTTAGTGGCGGCTGGATTAGTCTCGCATTGCCAGACCTTCCTCCTCAGTGCCGCCGAGGAGGGTCTTGCTAGTCCACACAGCATTCCGGGATGGGAGAGAAATGTCCTCTGGTTTATTGGCATTTCTTTAAACCAATCACAATTGTCTCGTGCAACGCTAAGCGCCAGAAGGAGCAACGGTGCCTCTGCCAGATAGCTTTGGGAAGGAACTTGTTAGCTAGTTGTCTGGATTTACCCTGCAGAGATCTGAGGAGCAGTTAACCATAGTCCTCTTGAATAAACTGAATTGAGAGTTTAGAACGCCAACACAAAGAAAGCGGAAGGTGACGGACATCCGGTGGAATTTACATCGGCACCTAAACAAACCCGGAAGTGGAACGTTGTCGATATAGAGTACGGCTGGATTGACCACGTAGATTGTTCAGCCAAACTACAGTGGGTCAAATCCTGTCCTCGCATGCTTCACAGGTGGTCCAGAGGCAGCGTATCATGTTTCTGCTTCAAGCTAGCCGCTACTTGCATTGCTGTGCCTTTGACAAACCAGCAAACCATAGCATTTATAGCCTAATCTAATTTGCCTTTAAAGGTGCCCTGCCACACAAAACTGTTTTTACTTGCATTTTTTGAAATATGTTAGGTCCATATGTGTTTGTGTTATGTCGCAAATGTGGTTTTACTTGAGCTCATTACTATTTATGAGCTCGCCCAGTTGTGCTGGGTAAAGGATGCTGATAGTCAGATTCTCATTGGCTAGCTGTTAGCCAATCAGAGTCAAGCAGCTTAGCTCGTTGAATATTAATGAGAACTGGCACAAATCAAGCTGAGTCTTCCTGCAGGCTTTCTATACCACGCTAGAATAACTTGAAACAAGGTATCCAAGAAATTTTTTCCACAAATAAATCCATGGTAGAACTTCAGACATTAAAGTGAAAAAATGCAATGTCCGCAACACTGCTTTAAGCTCCCATATTTAATACAAAATCAACGTTTTGACCCTGCTGGGTCTTCTTCAGGCAAAAGGAACTTTAGACATTACCACAAAGTAATGAAATACGTGTGGCAGAGCACCTTTTAAAATACATAAAACTCAACAATAAATACATAAAACAAACAGTACAGAACAACAATTACAACAGACAATAAACAAATACAATGAATAAACATGCATACATTAAAATGCTATACTCGTGACTGTGCCAGTATAAGAAAGTTAAAGCATGTTACTTGTGTCCCTTATAAATTAAGAAATCCCACTAAATTGTGAGGGAAATACTTTATTCTTTGATGTTGGTTTGCTGGAGAAAAGAAAATCCTGACAATGACAAAATTTCAATTAAGGACAATCAGCATATTTAAGGGGCTGATATGAAAGTATTTCTGACATCACTTTTTCCACCGACAACAATATTTTAACCTTCATGGTTATTTTTTACACAACACTAAAACGCTATTTTACTGAATACCCAAATACTTAAAAAGAAATAATACATTTCTGGTTTACATGGACTCCATGTTGCTTACATCACTGGCTTATAATGGTTGGATTAGTGGTGTGCATGTTAACATGCCCAGTGTGTGGCAGTAGCAGGAAGAAAATGTTCTGTGATAGCATGACACGTTCAGACTGCCTGCATTGGCCGTCAGATGGTCCGGCAAAAACGTCTTTCCGTTCATTTTGAATGGTTGTAGTGTATTTTGGCTGCCGCGGGGGTTGCTGTAGGGGGAACACTCAAAAAAACGCAGTGGGCCTGCGGCAAAAAAGTTGAGACTGATTCAACTTTTGGAGAAACTGAACCTTACATCACGCTGCAGTGACCAATCATGTAGTCTCCCTTTGCCAGACAGCGCTACGGAGGAAGGTCTGGCGAGTCCACACAGCATTCTGGGATGGGAGAAAAACATGCTCTAGTTTATAGGCATTTCTTTACACCAATCACAATCGTCTTGGGTGGTGCTAAGCGCCGGACGGAGCAACGGTGCCTCTGCAAAATAGCCTCGGGAAGGAACTTGTTTTGGTGGAACATGTACGTTCAAAAGTTGTTTTAGTCGTGGAACAGAAAACTCAGATTGGACAGATAGTCTAGCTAACTGTCTAGATTTACCCTGCAGAGATCTGAGGAGCAGTTAATATAGTCCTCAGAAATCCACAGGAGTTTAGAACGCTAACACGAAGAAAGAGGAAGGTAACGGACATCCGGCCAAAAAGAGTGACATCCAGTGAAATTTCCGGTAACAACGGAATAATTCCGGAAGTGGAACATCATGGATATAGACTACCCATCATGTAACCGGAGATCAGACTTCTCGGTGTGTTTTGAGCTATGCTTTGAGGCGGTGTGAGAGTCCTGTACAGAAAACAGGAAACATCACTGCCTCTATCGCTGCCACAAGACAGTTTTAAAACACTATGAGGGTAAAAAACGAAACACAAGCACTGAACTGCCCCGGAGTTTGTGTAATAGCTGAACGTTTCCTGCAACAACAAAGCACTCGCTATGTCTCTTTGTCTCTTTTCTTTCTCTCTCTCTCCTGTGTAATGAAGCTGCCTTCAAATGCGATCGGAAAAGTCAAAATCTATAAACGATCTCACGGAAACCAGTCATTGTGAAATATAAAGTCTACTTGTGCTTTGTTGGGGGGTTTAAGAACATAACAGGACGTCGCACAAATGGGCCGTTTCATTGATAATTTTTCAATTTGGAGTTTTTGTCTTCTTTCATTCTATAGGGAAAAAACATCCAAAATACACATTTAGGCGGTTATTTTACTACACTTTGTGTATTTACACCTGCAAATTTCCCCTAAATTCATGAAAAGTTAGCATTAGATGATGCATAATTTGCATATTTTAACATAATATTTCAGAAAACTTTTAATGTAAGTAATCAACTGGGTAAGTTTCATCGTAATATATATTAGTTGTTTTTTTCCTATTCACCTGCAGTGTACACCATTTATGATATATAATGTAAAAAAGTGTTTTATTATATAAAACATTTTTTGTTCAGTTTTTTAGCTTTGTATCAGTATAAGTATAATTGCCATTGATATTTCATTCAGTTAGGTGTAGGTAGTTTAGGCTCCAGTGAAAATATTAAAAGCAAGATGAAAAGAAAAAGATGGCAAATTATTTTGAAGGATGAGAAATTATCAAATGATTCTCCAACTAAAATGGATCTCATTCCCAAAACCTAATTTGATTGAATATAGTGAAAACCCAATATGAGATCCATGATCACCGTTTCATGTAAAGACCTATTTGAGAATATGGAATGTTTGGGGATGGTGTAGGTGATAGTGCTGCGTCGTATGACTTGCCTAACTCCAGTTGTTGTTGCTTATGAGTTGGAAAGCATTTAATCTGCATGCAGATTAGAAAATGCCATGTAACATCTGCTAGTAAACTGTGGGATACTATTAGATCTTAGATCCCCAAAGACACGTTAAACCTGAGTATAGCTGTAAGCCTAATAATAATATTATTGACAATAATAAAGTGCATTGGTTATTCACATTCAACTGCCTTGTTTAAATATATGAAAGGCAGCTTCCTTTTGTGTGTTTCTGTTCTGTGAATGGAGATTTTTCCGGACAAAACGTGGATTGTACAATCTTTGTTTGAAATAACGGCATTCTTTTGATGGAAAGAAATGTGGCCTTGAGCACAAAATAACATTTCACAATCAGAGAGCAGACTGCACACAATTAACAAAGCACGTAGCCTTGAAATCAGGCATTTTGGCTGTGTGTGTGTGTGTGTGTGTGTGTGTGTGTGTGTGTGTGTATATATGCGTGCATGCGTGTGCTGGAGGGAAAGCGGGAGAGTGTGTGTCTGTCAGTGTAAGACCTTGGCAAGGTTTGAGTATGTCTATTAGCATGCACTCAGTTAATCCAATAGCCGATACAATAGTGTGGCTTTAGGCGCTTGACTGCCTCAGTGTCTGTTTAGTGAACACACACACACACACACACACACACACACACACACACACAAAAACATGCTTACCCTAGCCTTGAACACTAAAATGGAAACATTTACCGCATGACAGTAACTTATTTTCTTTACTTTGGTGAAAAGAAAAAAACGGGTATGTTGGTATGTAAGTGTGTGAATACGTGTTTGTGTGAATTGCAGTCATGGATTTTAAGTGGATCTGATTGGTTACCATGGCAGCAGCCATCACACTGGCAGTGTGACTAAACAATTATAAAAGGGACACATCTGTCCGGCAAAAGCAAGTGCTCAGCTAACTCGGACTCAGGTTTAAAAGTATGTATAATAAAGTAGATCAGTGTCCAAGTGCTGAGAAACTATCCAAAGTATCTCCAAAGTGCAACTAACTCAACATTTCTTTCAACAGAAATCTTAACATCCAGTATACAAAGATGCTAAATATACGGGCAGAAGGACGATCAACATCACTTCTGGTTTAAAATTGTGTAAAATTCCCAGTAGGTGGTTGAGCCTGATGCTATGCTAAACCTGTTTAAACTTCAGAACACAGAGTGCCGACCTGTTCCTCTACAGTCACCATTACATTAGACATGTTAATGGACTGTATTTGTATAGCGCCTTTCTAGTCTTAACGACTACTCATCTAGGCAGCACGGTGGCTCAGTGGTTAGCACTTCTGCCTCACAGCAAGAAGGTTCTAGGTTTGAACCCAGGTCGTCCCAGGCCTTTCTGTGTGGAGTTTGCATGTTCTCCCCGTGCTTGCATGGGTTTCCTCTGGGTGCTCTGGTTTCTTCCCACCATAAAAACATGCATGCAACTAGGACTACAGTTGAAAATTAGCCAACTGTGGAGCAGAAATGAATGATTAATGTGAATTGTCCTAATATAAATAAAGGAATCTTCTTCTACTCAAAGCACTTTAACATAGTACAGGAACCATTCACCATTTTACACACATTCATACACTGGTTGCCGAGGCTGCCGTACAAGGTGCTACATGCTCATCAGATACACCACCAACCTTCTCATTGGTAGGCAACAGCTCTTACCACCTGAGCCACAGCCGCCACAAGAGTGCTCGAATTATGTGGATTCTCAAATTTGGGAAAAACCTCTGAAATTGATGCCAAACAGTGAAAGAGTGCAAGCTGGGATTGAGGCAAATGGTGGACAGAGTTAATATTGGCACTGGCTCGTAAGAGTTATTTCCTAAGCATTTACATTTTAAAGTGCTCATACAGTATTATCATCATGTAGTACTGGCTGTTAAGTTACAATATGTTTACGAGAATACACAGATTGTTCTGTCGAGTATTTTTTAAACATTCTGTTACATCGAACCAATCATACAGCACGGGATTGCAAAGTCGGTGAAATATCGACTGAGTGCTACTTTAGAAGCTGTATTTAGACCACTGAACAAGCTTTTAGGAACACCGTCAATCCACTTAAATACAACTATCTGTTTAGTTTAAATTAAATGTTTTTTCTGTTATATCCAGTTTCCTCAAATTGTCCGCAGTTCTTTGAATAGAACTGATTCTGATGTAAAACTAACTTCTACCTTGGGTGACAGCACGATTTAATGGAGCATTTTAGCCTAAAAATACTGGACTACAACCAGTTCGGCATGTGTTGGCATCGCAGGGAAGATGGACTCCAGTCGTGAAAAGGAATGGAGGAGCTGTCTTTGTAATGTTTGGGATCCTGAGCCAAGCCATTTGACAGTCGCAGTGTTTAAAAATTGGCATGGGGGGTGGGCGTCTACAATGCCCCCCACAGCAGGGTTCCGATGAAACAATTACTATAAATGTACGGCAGGAGCACTTTCCTCTCCATACGAGATTTTATAACTTCGCCAATGAAGTTTGAATCGAGCCAACTAATTTGTCTGGCAAATTAGCTTTAGCATGTCTCGCAGCGTGATTCAACGCTTACAACATTTGGAGTCAAATTGTTTTTTTGCATTTGTGCGTCTGGCGTCGTGATGAATGGCTCGTCTGAAAATGGGGAAGCACCGTTTTAGCTATCAAATTAAATGGTTTTTAATCAGTTGGTGTTTTTAATGGCGGCTCGGTGCGGGTTCAGTTGTGCTCAACATTGACAATAGAAGGAAACAAATGCGGCAGCTTTGTAATTGAAAGTGCTGTGATACCTCAGTTAAATAGTGGTATTATGATGGTGTTATTTTGGTTTGTTCACTCGCTCAGTTTGATAATCATGTTTTTTTCTAGAGGGACTTTGGAATTGGTTTGTGATTGTCTTAATGGGCATACATTTGTGAGAGCGTGTTGGTGTATGTATGGTCGGAAATGTCTGTGTATGTGTGAACAAAGCAAAAGTACAGATACATAGTGGTGGTCTGGTTTGTTCAGGCTTTAAGTTTCAAATTATTAACAAGAGATCCAGAATTTACTAATTACATCGCGAGCATTACTCAAAAGCATCAAAAGTGTGTGTGTCTTTGCATGTCTGCGTGTATATATATATATATATATATATATATATATATATATATATATATATATATATATATATTCTTAGTTATTTGTGTGTTTATGTGTGTGAAAAAAGTAATTTTCTTGAAGTTGCTGTAGTTGTACTTGTTCTTGTCACACACACACACACACACACACACACACACACACACACACACACACACACACACACGTTCAACCTTGGCTGTCTTCCTTTGATGAATCAGAAATAGATTGAACATATTGCTGGCAAATGCATATATACACACATGCAAAGATATAGACTGCAAAAAACACACACAAATACACACCCTTAGTCTTAAACAAACACTCTCTCGCTATCACACACACACATACACACACACACATATACACACACACACACACACATACACACACTAATAAATATAGCATTAATAACATAGTCATATGAAGTCCTCAAACTTTTTTTCCTGGAGGAGCTCTTCGGCACCAGAGCAATGAAGTGAAATATTCATTATTATAAGGTCTCCGTCTCGCTCTTCCTTTCCCCACACTAACTACCCGGGCTGAGCACTGAGCAGAAGTGACAAATTCATTCTTTCTGGGTCAGAGACGAGAGAAATGGTTGATTGTGTAAATAATGGATCATGTCCTTGTCTCCCGGCTGTCTAAATGGATTTAGATTTACTCCCAACTGATGGTATTGTGATATGTGTATGATCTAGGCAGCTGACAAATTAAAACACAGACACACACACACACACACACACACACACACGCATATACTGTTGGTGCAAACTCAAGGGCACACATGTATAGCTTGTATAAATGCACACTATTGACACATAATGATACAAATAATTTTTTTGTGTGGATCTTTTCAATGTGTTATTTAAGGTGTTTTTTAACTTTTAACAGGTGTGTCCAACACCTCCATCCTTGTTATAATATTTACAAAGAAATTCTTGAATTGTTCTCGAAATCCAACTGGCAGGCAATTGTCTCAGACGGAGACTTCAGATAAAAAAAAAATAAGCTTTTGGCTAATTCTGGCATTTTCAACCCATGTATAATCATGTGTTTTATTAATTTGCAATTAAATAAATATTTTTTTAAATAAACTGAATTGAATTGAGACATGCTGCCATAAGAAAGGGTGTTTGGTTTTCTTTAGTTGGAAATTGCTCAGAATTATTTTAAAGATTGTAGTAATTTGTAGTAATCAGGGTTTGTTGAGAGCCAGTAAATATAACATTCTACATATTAGATCAAGTCAGATCAGTTTTTTTGAGTTGCTGTTCTTTTAATGACAAATGCAGCTAGTTGTAAACAGGCCATACCATCCACTGAGGATGGTAATGACAATTCACAATGTACATAATTTACAAATTTTTTAAGAATATTGTAACATTCATTTAATCTTAATATATTTGAAGATTGATGATTTTAGGCTAAACAAATTAAGAATGTATTACTAAAGGGATCTAATATTTCCCACTGGAATTACATACCTGGCAGTGAAGAGAAACATTTAGAGCATCATGTACACTGATCATTTACAAACTATCATTGAAAAGTTAAATGAATAAATTAAATGTAAAATTTTGTATACTCCAATTTTGTACAGAAATCTGTAAGTCTTAAAAGGTTTTAATGATGCAGGTTCCTATGTTTCAATGTATTCATTTATTTATTTGACTTCAGTTTTGACATTATTTCATTGGTTTTGCATGCATTTATTCTTTCTTTCTTCAAGCCAGACATTTTACACACACACACACACACACACACACACACACACACACACACACACACACACACACACACATCTCCATCAGTGCACGTTACCTTTCAGTCTTGCAGTATGTTTTCAGTTTTGGTCTTTTGTAGACATTTTCTTTAAGATTTGATATCTTTATTATTCCAGAGAATTGATGACCGATGAACCCACAAGCTTCCAGTCTTGTGTGTGAAATTTGTTAAAAACTGTGATATTGAATGACAGAAATGTTATCTTCGTTATTGATTCTATACTGAATATATGTATGTATGTAGATAGATAGATAGATAGATAGATAGATAGATAGATAGATAGATAGATAGATAGATTCTTACACTTTACCTGTACGGTTATGTTGGCCAGTAGGCTTTTTGGATTTAAGAGGACAAGAAATCAGTAAGTTGTAAACACAAAACATTATAGAAAGCTGAGCTCTCTGAACTATGAAATCAAACTGCTTTTATTTTGTCTGTTACATGTGATTTTATGACTGACTGGGGATTCAGTTGATGATTGAGGACAAATGTAAGACCTTCTGTACTGGAGATCAGGAATTGACATAAACTCATTGAATGAGACACATAGCCATGTTCTCCTTTTCACCTGTATTTTGTGATAACATTTTATTTTAAGTTTTTCAAATAATTTTAATCATAAAACCAGTGTTGTTTTCAAGACCACCTAAACCGAGACCAAGTCATTACCAAGACCAGAGTGTATAGAGACGGAGACAAGACCACGGCAGGGCGAGACAGCCAGATCTTCTCCTGTCTCCTGCATTCTTGGGCGTGCCTCTTAACCCATTTAAGCCCAAATTTTTCCCAGATACTGTATATAGATTTCCCAGAATATGCAAATCATGTGTTATTAGCAACCCTTAGAAATAATCAAGTTATATTTTTTTTAAATGTAGAAAAGTAGATGAAAAAGTGTGTTTTATTACAATATGTTTTATTATAATATGCGTATTCTCAATTAAAGGTTGCTCAAATTGTTTTGTTTTTTGTTAAAATAAGGGTATTCTGACAGGAATCACTGAAACAGAATATTTCATCAGGAACATGGGACTTTCCACACTGATACAATATGAACACTGACACCAATGGCAAAAATAAAGATCAAAATATGTTAACATTTTTTATGTATTTGAATACAACTTGCAACAGCATTACTTTAGCATAACATATATTGAAAATGTATTTGTAACTAAAATAAAACATTGTAAATTGTACTTGTGCAATATTGTAATGTTTTTATTGTAATTTTAGTGCAACATTCACTAGAAAATGTACATTAGTCACGTACTTCATTCACATTGAACATAAAACCTTCAGGAACGATCTACCCTCTCGAGTATACCAACAAGAAGAGGCCTCATTTAACAAAAATGAAATGTATTTAGATTAGAGGCAGGTATACGGTAAAGAACAAAGTGCTTGATTCTGTTTCTGTATAACTATTTTGAACCACAGTCAGACATCATATTACAGTAACATAGAACATAAAGTTAACATTTAGGATAGAGGCCTGAGGTCCCACTGTCATACAGCATCTCTTGACTCAACTGACCTTCTTTCTCAAAAAAAACATTTTGTCTCTTGTACTCCTATATTCTTTATTTGTTGGCCCTTTCAGCCCTTTATATTCACTTTTATCTAATTTTCTACTTTCTATGGCATGTCTTGAAGCACTCAATATGCAGTGAAGTGTTACATTTCTCACATGCATAGGTGGTGCATTTATCACAAAGACGACATCTCAAGAACCGATTCCTTGTGTTAACTGGCCAGTGAGAGAATTGGTCATATCTTGCTTGATCTTGAACAGTAGTGGCCAGTAGAGATCTCCTTCCGTGGCTCAGTGGCTTTGTGCCAAACCTTTGTATAAGAGAGTGCCACTACTCGTGTGAAGGTGAGCATGTCAATGGTCCCTACCATTACATCTCTGTAAAAGTAATAGCTATTCACGAGTGTACTGTTGAGAGACCATGCAAAGATGGGCCAACACCACTTCTTGGACCTGATTGTGATGCTGTATCTTGAGGCCTGTTGGTCATGAAGATCAACACCTCCCATATGCTCATTATATTGCTTGATGCATTGTGGTTGTCATGTCCATCGTTTGACAACGGACTCAGTATAGCTCTTCTCCATGTTTGTTGCCATAGTGACAACGTTGTTGTCCTTCCAGCGGACCAGCAGCTTCTCTCCTTCTGTTACTCTTAATTTCACGAAGACCCACGAGATCTCGCGAATTCACGTAGAATAGAACCACAAAACCAACAACAGTTTGTTTCAATTCAGAGGAGTAGAGGGGAAACAGCTCTGTGCTGTGTTTTCAAGGTGTAGTGCAGGGAAATATGATCCGCCGTGAGCACGGTGTATTTTATTTTGAAAATTAACTGGATGTTTTATTTTGTTTCTGTGCTCGACTTCCTGTCCCGCACAAACTGAATTGTGCTGAATTGCTGTGGAGCTCTCCGGCGTCCGACAAAAATAGAAGATCTGCATATCTGCTCCTGAGGGCTGCGGACGCAGTTGGAACGCAGCCGTTCCGCAGCCGTTCCGCAGTCAGTGGAAATACACACATTGACTTTGATGGAAACCTATTGACTCCGCTGCCGTTCTGGAGCCGTTCTGGAGCCGTTCTGGAGCCGTTCTGCAGCCGTTCCGCAACCGGTGGAAATTGCCAGTTAGAACTCGAGTGGTTCCTCGGGGTAACTTGTTGAATTCTTTCTTTGGCGTGAAGGGAACGTCAAAGAGACAGTTGTCCCTTACTGTCCCACAGCTCCCATATTCCCTCTTTGTCATCTCATCAGAAGTGAAAGGGAAGTAAAGAGGTTGTCATGATGGAATTTACAGCCTTCAGGCACTTCACCTTGCTCTGCAAGACCGAGAACAACAGTCGGCCCCTGGCCTAACCCAGTTTGTGGGAGGAGTGTGAAGTGTCCCCCGTATGGCTCCATATGATGCATGTACTCCATGCAAGGCTTTTATAACCAAAACTGATTGGTTTGCCTTTGATAAATTGCTTGCATCCATGGCGGCCATAATATCGTATCATGCTTTCATTCACAGCCAGCCATTCTGGATATGGCATGACTTTGTACAATTTGTTGAGCTCAGTGAAGGTGGGCCTGACCTTGAAAAATGGGTCCTTTATGTCAACAAAATGTACTGAGGCCATGATCTCGTCAAATCGATTCCTCTGCATTGCATTTGAAATGCATTCATTATGTACATTATTGTCAAGTGACCAGTGCATAGGCCTTCTTCAAACAGTACTGTAGCCAGATGCCAGTAAGATCCCATAGAATGTAAGGAGCTCCTCCATATTCATATTCAGTTGCCTGGTCTTGGTCTGGGTTTGATTAGAGGTTGGAAATTTCAATGTTGATCTCTCTTAGGGTGATACATTAGGAGGAAAACATCCATTGAATCAGGACAGCCCTGCTTGACGCATTCAGCAGCATTTGGGCTGTATGCTTTGTATTCAGGAAAGCTGACAGTGGTCAGCCTCTTTGATCGTTTGAACACTCTGTCTTTATTTTTTACCACCTCTGGCTGTGCCCATGGCCCTTCTGGCTGGCCCCTCTGGTGGCTAGAAGACCCGCTAGAAGGTTTGTCAGACCCATGTTTCTGGCAGTTAGAGGACCTTGAAGTTTTATTGGACTTGCTTCCCTGGCGGCTAAAAGACCTTAGTATATAATAGTCTTATCTTTTTGGTAGCTAGAAGAGCTTGGCTCTTCAACAGTAGACGGTTGTGAAGAAGAGGTTGGCTCTTGTGGTCTCCTGGTACGCCTTATAGAGGCCCTGTACTCTCCATGTTCTGTGGTGGCACGTGCTAAGGGAGGTCTGGTGAGGACGGGGGAGAGGTCATACTCAGTTTTGTTCCAGTCATCATCTGTCTCCAACAGTTCAGCATTTAAAATCCTGGCTGGCAAATGGCCCATCTCCCCCTCATAGGCCATATCTGACCCATCACTATCACAATCACCTATCATGGCATATTTCTCATGAGGTATGATTGCAATGTTGAATGCCTTGTCTGGGCCGTCACCTAGATCTTGTTACCTACATATATACAATATATGCTATATTTAACGTCTCTTTCACATTAGCAAGTGACTGACCTATCTGGGTGTGTTTTGAGATGCCTGATGAAGTTCAACGTTGTTGATCCGGCATTTCTTTAGCCACACACCTTGCATGTAGCTATTCGCTTACTGCCACTGTTTACGAAGTTATTGAAAGCAAAACTAATGACAAAAGGCACAACTCCTGGAGGACTTGGTGTCGCCATTGTCAATGCATCTTTTTATATGCGAGTGCGCGCACATAGGCATAGTGAATGCGTTACATTGCACATTATGGCAAAGGCCAGGGGACATGCAGCTCGTCATACGTTTCCCCAACATATATGTGCCAATTAAAGAAATAGAAATACATGAAGACATTTTGATTTAAAAGCAATAATTGCATAAAAACAGGTTGTTGACGAGTCTCGAAGCTCGAGTCCGAAACTGGATGAAGGTCCTGTGTTATTTGACCCATACACCACCCCAACCAACCTCCCTATGTGCTCAGCAGCAAACAGCAGACAGACACAATAAGAGACTAGCTGGTGAACAAAGTGGAGCATTTAGCAGTTAAAAAGCTGATCAAAAAAACAACAAATAACTTTTTCAAAGTCAGCTCCGTGGTCATCAATTGGGAACTGATGAGAGACACATTTATTGAAGTTGTTATTTCCCCATCTTTGCTCTAATGCACACGGTTGATTCCCCCCATGTGTCAGCCCGCTGGAGGTTGTGTGTCTGCAGAGATCCGGTTCATGGTCACACTGGGGCCTCCGCTGCTAAATCAATATCTCGTCATGCATGAGGGCGAAGCTCACCAATACAACCAAGGTGCAAAATTCAGCATCCTGTTTTCATGGCTTCAAAGCACAAAGTGTTTATGAGTGGGAGACAAACTAAATAGACAGAGGTTTGTGGCGGTCACTAAAATCAATACGCCATCATAACTCAGATGAATAGAAGACTTCCTCCAAGCAGCTGCCAACGTCCAAATCGAACACCATTTAGGAGTCACGAATATCGTGAGCAAGATATGTTTCACCCAAGTGTCCATAAACCAGGGTATCTGTAGGTTTCACCAAGTCAAATTTAAGACTTTTTAACACCTTTTTAAAGGGGTGATAGAATGATTATATAGGGTATTTTACACTGTTCCTTAAGGTCTCCTAATAGGGTATGTAACATTGGTTGGGCTGAATATTGCCCGAATGCTATTTTATTAGGCCCTTAACTACCTTGTGAATATGGCTCTATTTTTCTTCCAAATATGGTATGCTCATGAATATTTAGAATGAGCTGCGAGCTGATTGGTTTGAGCAAACTACATAGAAACACATTGGAGACTTGACAGCAGGTCTCACTGCAAAGTTATACATTGTTTGTCGGGCTATTCCGTTATTAAATTCACTTCTGAGACTTTTTTAAGCAACAAATCAACTATATAAAGCTCAAATATGGGCCGTTTTACGAAAATGGATGACTAATTGCAAATTTGGTAAGACTGTGTGTCCGAGTTCAGCGGCCGGTGATGCCTGTGTTGCTGCCTCGCCGCCCGGCCTGCCTTCCTCCACAGACCCCGGCCTGCTGTGAGGTAGATGGAGCTCAGTCACGGCTGGCAGCCCACAGAACTTCATACCCGCGCAAAGTCACCTTTTTTGGACACACAGTCAGACAAAATTAGCAATTAGCCATCCATTTTCATAAAGCGGCCCATATTTGAGCTTTACATAGTTGATTTCTCGCATAAAAAAGTTTCAGAAGTGAATTTTGTAATGGAATAGCAGAGATCTGTGCGACCTAGATTCAGAAGACTACCTGATCTCAGGTCAGTTGTGTAAATGTTGGGGCGTGACCGTTCTCTTATTACACCCATGGGCATGACAAAGTTACAGGTCTTGAGATGCTTACGTAAGCTTTCAGCTTTGTTGAGATACGCCCGTTTTCAGCGGCAGTTTCAAAATATGAGATTTTCATAGTAAAGGGGTCTCAATGGGATTTTGAGCTTCTATGTATGTCCTATTTACCCACTGAACTGTCGTTATTCAACTATGACAGAGTAAAATCGCATTCTATCACCCCTTTAAGACCATTATGAATGAAATTTAAGACCTATATATTGCGACATAAAAAGTCAGATATCAGAGTGGGGAAATAATGTTTGAAATAATTCCCTGATTTTCTTATTGCCATTATTGGACTGGTGTCTAGATTGGCTGCAATAGAAGTTGCATATTGGTCTAATTTGTAGTCATAATACAGCAAATTATATTTGTACTAGTGAACTAACTACAACACCACAGAATTAAAAAAAAGAACATTGTAAAGCGCTGAAGTTACATTTCAATAAGTATTAGAGGAAGGGAAATTAAGACCTGTTTACAATTATTAAAGACCTAGAACACAATACTTCAGCCAATTTTAAGTTCTAAAATCTGGATTGTGAAGTTTTAGACTTTTTAAGACCCAGCGGAAACCCTGATGAATGCAGTTCTTTTTCAAATAATAAAAACAGCCAGTATGCAGGAGCTGGGGAATTTTTAAAAAGGTATTCCAAGCCTCTTATTTCCATGATTTTCTTTTTTAAATGCTGTGCTGCTTTGGCATACTTGTAAATGCTACAGCTCCTGGTATGTTTGCTGATGAGTTTTGTTTCTGTGGTGTACTTTTGCAATATTTGCAAGTCTGTCACCTCAATTCACCTCACCTCAGGTCCTCTCATTTCTTTATGCCTTTTAAAATTCCTGGGTCCAGATATATAAGCGATTTGTATGCACAAAAAATATTTCCCACATATAAACTGGTATTTACAAAATGTGTGGTGAGAATATGTGCACCCCATGCATACTACAGACCAGTGTTAGCACAATTTTCTAGATAGCTGCTGGTATAATGATAAGGTAAACATGAAATATAATGTGAAAGATGTAGCTCTAGAAGTAGTTTGTTCAGGATTTTTGCAATTTCACTCAAAGTGTTCACAGCTAACACACTAATTTATCTCTGACAACATGATTGGCCACGGGGGGTGGGATGTCAGGGGAAGGGGGACGTTGGGTTGCATTTCTTCAAATGTAAAATCTGTCTCAACTTTTTGCTGCAGGCCGTTTTTTTTGGAACCCCCTGCAGCCCCCAGCGCCGCAGCCAAAACGCACCACCATTCAAAATGAAACCGCCTGACCACCGCCTGACAATCGCCTGAGTGTCTATGAACGCAGCCTTAGGCTATGTTCACACTGCCAGCTACTGTTTTTATATTATAATCCTATAGAGTAAACCGTGTTTTCAAAAAAGTCGTGAGCGCTTTTTTAAACGCCACCGCCGACTTTTTTTCTGCAGCTTATGGTCTTTGTGAAGTTGAAAAAAGTTCAACTTTTCTGAAAAAAAACGCCCTACGTCAACCACTTTTTGACAGCCAACCAATGACAAGCGGAGTAGCCAGACCTGTCATTTCCATAACAACAAGACAAAATCGGAGTCGGAGCACAGCGACTTATATGATAGACCGGGTGCTCCCTGTTTAGGGAACTCACTCTCGCTCTGTTCTTTCTCTAGATCGCTCCACCGCTTTGTTTTATCTAACGTTAGCACCGATCTCTCTCTCTCTCTCTCTCTCTCTGTTCTTTCTCTAGATTGCACCACCGCTTTGTTTTATCTAACATTAGCACCGCTCCACATAGCGCTCTCAAAAGATGCCAAGTGTGAACATCGCCCTAGTCAAGACAGAGTGTTGTTCTTCCTTCTCTTTCATTGAGAAGATGGCGTTCATCTCTCTGCAGGTTAGACAAATTGTCTGGTTGCGCAGTCATTTCTCTGCTCCGGTGCTGCAGGAAATTCTGCCGGATGCATGTATTTTCCGTTTGCTTCTGCTTTCTTTGTGTTAGAATTTTAAATTCGGTGGATTTATGAGGACTATGGTTAACTGCTCCTGAGATCTCTGCAGGGTAAATCCAGACAGCTAGCTAGACTATCTGTCCAATCTGAGTTTTCTCTCGCACAACTATTTTGCAGCGGCTCTGTGCGGAGTTTAGCACTGTCCATGACGATTCAGATTGGTTTAAAGAAATGCCAATAAACCAGAGAACGTTTTCCTCCCATCCCGAGTGCTGTGTGGTGTAGCCAGACCCTCCTCAATTGCAATTGAACAGTTGCGTGCGATGGTGCATGTAGTGCTGAGAATTGCATGCACAGCTGAAAAGTTACCTACACTACCATGCACGTGGTGTTTCGAGCCTTGGCAGGTGTAGATGTAAAGGTGGGAAGCCCTGTCATGGGTTTGTGGCGATGATGTGTAGTTCTTCCTTGAGCACATTAAACAGTGTGAAAATGAGCACCTTTGGCATCAACATTAATATGAACAAGTATTTAACAGCAGGGGCGTTAAAGGCAAGGCAAGGCAGCTTTATTTGCACATTTCAGCAACAAGGCAATTCAAAGTACTTTACATAAAACAATAAAGAGCACACAGAGCAACTGTTTAGAATTTCCTATATGATTGTAGTTTATTTCACATTATTATGCCAGCATGGAAATAATCCCAGTAAAAAATGACTGCAGTCCGTGTAAATTGTGATATTACCCTTATGGGTGCCAGAAAGACACATGGCTGATTTACTGTGAATGAAAACGTCATATTTTTGAGTGCATCTGGTTACAAATGCCTGCAGCAGAATGCTCTACTAATTCTTTGCTGACATTGTTGTACTATGGTATGCTGAAGTGTGTTGAAGAGTTTTACTGGTGAGGTTATTAATATACTGTATAAGATATAGTGAGCAAGTACAAGTGACAGAGATTGTTAGTAAGACCCAATGTGTTGTTTGACATATGGTGTCTTGACAGGTGGCTGTTGAACAGTGGTGTTTTTTTTGTGGAATGACTGAATGACATTGGCTTTGAGACCTTGCTACAAAAATTGGATTCAACAGATGTGACCAAATTATTCCCATCAGACCAGGAGTGTAGTCTAGTTTATTGTAGTGGGTATACTACAATAGTCTCTCTGCATGTTCTGCAGCGTTTGTTCACTTTGCAGTCACATTATATCACCTGTATATGCAAAAAAAAATGGCTGAAGTGAAAGTTGTGTCACAAAACTATGTTGTTACCTATCATTGCACATTTGAAAGTGGGTATACGGAAATGTTGGAGCTTTCTTAGTGAGTACACGGCATGCACATGTGCATCACGTAGAATACATTAGACAGATATTTTTGCCTCTTTGAGTGTATTAATGATTTTGCTTTTTACCAAAGCTTTTACAGTGAACATATGCTTTTTTTTGTATCTTCTGTCATATCTACAATGTTAGAATGTTGGATTTTCATGTTAAAAGTGGCAAAAACTTCAAATGATGAGGTTAAACACATTTTAGACAAATCCCGGTGAGCTTAAACATTCAGATTTCCAACTGTTCTAAACGCTCCGGTTTCAACAGTTTTTTCTACTCTTGGCTAAGTGTTACGCAACTCTAATCCAGCTTTCTATGATTGGTCATCTGCTCCAGGTAGGCAGGACTGGAGTGTTTTTTTTTTAAGCAGTGTTAACGTTGTCCCATGTAGCTACATGCTATCGGCGGTAAAAGATGTCATCTTGGCTGCCAGTGTTGTTAAATTCTCCCCAATTGCCTCTCTCCCAGGTTGCATTACTGCTGAACCAAACACTACCCACATGATTGGGTAGTGTAGGATACTACTTTTGTTAAGGTCATCCCCAAAAACATGTTACTGTAAAACTTAGGAAATTGTAGTCTATATTGTTCAACAAAAATATTGACTTAAATGATTCCTTTAGTATTATTATTAGTATTAGCATATAGTATATGTTGTAGATATCGAATTGTTAGGACCTCAGCTGGAGGGGTGGGTTGACATACTGGGCCTCTTGCTATTGATCCTCATGAGTGAAACTCAGATGGGTTTCTCTGGACTTTTATCAACGCTGTCCATTCCTTCATTATAAATAAGTGGTCGTCATCCAGCGCCCTTTTTTATGCCATTTTAACGATTCATCCACACTATAATTTTCTGTTGACAATGGCAAGAACTAGATTTTTGGCATTCCCTCATCCCCATTGGATAATATGACCCTGAGGACTGAAAATGTTACCTCCAACAGTGATAAAAAAAACAAACTCCCCCTCCACTACCATTTTCTCTCTCATTTTCATTGTACCTTAATATTTTCCCTCTCATGAAATGGCTTCTTCATTGGCTATAACTATCAATCATTTTCTCTTTGGTTGTCCCTCTTCCCTTCCACCATCTCTGACTCTACAACTCTCTCTCTCATGTACTCAATCAAGCTTTGACACAATGAGGTCACGCCGTTGTGTTCTACACAACATTTTAAACATTTACATCTATCTTGTTTGCGTCTCGGTAATTAAGGCTGTTTATCTCCCGCTTTGTGCCTACCACACACTTTAATCAGTCTAATCATATTTCATTTCAAACACAAGCTGGATTTAGAGGCCACGAACGTTACGAGATTAAAAGATCATCAAAGTGTGCAGCAATTTGCAAGCGACATTCCTCTAGAAAACGACTAAGCCGCTGCAGCACCACTTAAGGTGAATAGCCTATAATCTATTTTGAGCAACATGCATTTGACAGCTCTGCCGCAACTGTGCGACAGTGGTGTTCACACACGTGACAGCAACCACTCTAAAAGCATTCAGCGATGTGCTTGAATACCAAGTTCCAGTCGTGACAAAAGCATCTGCACGAGTGATCTTGCTTTGAAATAAAGCTTCTGTCATTTGTGCTCTTTAAAAGGAAGAACACACTTCCATTGAAGGTCTAATTGCTTTGACAAATCACAGCTGAACATGTAGAGGCTATGGCTTTCCTTGCTGTGTGCAGGTAAACACGGCTAATGGAAATACACAGCAGGACTTTAAAACCTTATATATTAAAGAAACTATGACACAACCCCTTAACACATTACAGTGGCTAATCAATCAAATGTAAATGGTGCAGTTATGAGGTAAAACTGACATTTAAATAGATGTGGTTAACTAAAGATTTTAGCTAAACCTTATCAAGGCTGAGACTGATTTATTCACTCTGTTAATGTCAGATCATGAATGAAGAACCAGCCATAAAGATAAAAAAAACCTGACAGCTGAGAAAATCATAATGTTGAAGTATGTCACTAGGCTCAGTGAAACACCTTTAAATTCCATATATAACTTTATTTCACATGGTGTGGAGGTCAGAGGTTGAATCTATTTATTCAATCAGGCTCCCACATAATAGTTATAGTATTCCCCTTGTGGAGTGCTGTGAAGTTGCTCTAGGTAAGAGTGGTAGTTAAATGCCTAGTTTGTAATTGAGAATACTTCACATTTCAGGGTCCAATGGCTTCAAGAGCACTCCAGAGGAGCTAGAGAACACATCATGTCTTGACCTCTGTATTATACCTTCGTATCCACAACCCTGTTTGGATGGGATTTCAATTTCAGATGTTAGCCGTGCTCCTCACTCCAACGTCAGTGCCAAAATTACAGCAGGTGCTACATAATGGACAATTCTGGCAGGCCACCCCAAAATCTAAAATGTTAGGGCCACCGCTATCTCTGCTATGACTTTGCAAGGGCACCGTCGCTGCATCCCATCCAGAGCTTAGCGGCGCCCAAGACAATTGTGATTGGTTTAAAGAAATACAAACAACCCAGAGCATTCCCCCCGCCCCTCTATCCGTAATGATAAGCGGTGTAGCCAGACCCGAAGATTCTTCTTCTTACCTTCAAAGCCCTCCATAATCTCGCTCCTCCATACCTCTCTGAACTCCTTCAGCCCTACACTCCATCCCAAACTGTCCGATCCTTCTCTTCCTCCCCACTCCTTCTGCCCGCCTGTCCGCAATGGGGTTCAGAGCCTTCAGCCATTCTGCCCCTCACCTTTGGAATTCCCTCCCTCTATCCATCCATCCATCCATCCATACCATAGTCTCTCCCCACCTTTAAAACCTCCCTCCAAACTCACCGATTCCGAAAGGCCAACCCCACATAACTCCTCTCTCCATCAAAATCATGGATATATTGCTTTCTTTTAAATTTCTATCTCAATCTTTTAAATGTGTTTGTTGCCTTTTTAACTGTAAGGCGTATTATTATAATTATAATTAGGCCCTATTGAAACTGAAGGAATTATTTTCTGCAAGTAAATTGGCTTTTTGAGGGGCTTAACATATTCAAAAACTCAACAAAATTGGCGGTCGCATCAAGTCTGGTGAAAATGTACGTATTTTAAGGGTTTCGGGAATAGGCGCACAAAAATGGTTCGCTAGCGCCACCTACAAAGTGAAAAAAATTGAGCCCCTGCAGTATGTTTAACGTAGACTCACGAAACTTGGTACACATATGTAACATGTCCAGATGTACAAAAAACGTCATTAGCGCCATACCCTAAACCTAAGAGGAAGTCCGCCATTTTGATTTCAAAGTTTGAAATTAGTGCGATTTTGGCCATTTCCACATGTTGTACTTTCACAAACTCCTCCTAGAGATTTCATCCGATCAACTTCAAACTCGGTCTGTGCCATCTTAATAGCCGGGACACACTTAGCCGATTATTGGCTGTTAGACAGTCTGGCGAGGTCAGTGACTCGAGTCTGTTCGGTGTGTCCCGTGCCGTTGTCAGTCTGAGGGGCTGTCGGCTTCATTTTGGCCGACCTGACATGTTCAGTCGCCGGCAGGGCAGTCGGGACTCACCTGGAAATGGGGAGCGGAATGAGGTGACTAGAGTCTCTCAAAATCTGACGAAAATCTTTTAAACTGACCTTGGTTGAGCTGAAATGAAGACAGATTCAGCAACTGCATGGCCTATTTCTCGCTTAAAATGTTTTCAGAAACATGTTTCAGTGAACTATTTTAGTACAATATGAGATTGTATTCTGAACGTCCGCCATGACAGTCTGGCTTTGAATTTCCGGAGAAAACAAAACCATGTGACGTGTTTGTCCAATCAGCTGCCGGCAACAATACAGATTAGCGCCGCCTGCTGTTATAGAGATGTATTACGTCTCGTCTTACGTCATCTTCATTGGTGATGGTTTGGCCCGCCCCCTATGGTTAAGCCACGCCCCTTTCATAACATTTCAACCGTTTAAGGTAGACCCTTGTGTGAGGTATCATTGAACGCAGCAGAGACTTTATTCTTTATTGAAGATGGTTTGACCCGCCCCCTTAGCTCTAGCCACGCCCCCTTTTATAACTAATTACCCGATTGATGTAAACCCTTGTGTGAAGTATCATTGAACTCAGCAGAGACTTCCTTCTTCATTGGTGATGGTTTGGCCCGTCCCCCTAAGCTTTAGCCACGTCCCGTTTTATAACTAATGACCTGTTTGATGTAGAGTCTTGAGTGAGGTATCGTTGAACTCGGCAGGGAGTTCCCTTTTCATTGTTGACGATTTGCGGAGTCTGAGTGCCGCGCCACTGCACAGTCGCAAGGAGCGGCATCCGCCGGTAACCCCAACTTGTGCCGAGGCGCGAGGGCCCATCCATCGCTGCTTGCAGATTTAATTATTATTATCATTATTATTATTATTATTATTATTATCTAAAAAGATATTGAAAATGTTATCTTATTTGAAGGTGTTAAAAATAACAGCCTACCTTGTTTTATTCAATGTGATTTTATTAGAATTATTTTCAAATAAAATGATTTTCTTGGTCTCCAAAAAGTAATTTTCCAAAAATGAGTCTTGAAAGAGGGGGGGGTTATAATGAGGGTCGTCTTACATTCGGACCAATATGGTACTTCAACATGCATTGAGACAAAAAAAGTACATTTTGAGTAATTTAGAAAAGTATTGAGTTTTCTTAAGGAGGAAAATGAGAGCCGAGCAATAGGGACAGACGGAAGCATCTAGTTACCATGGAAATTTACGAACCACCTGTGGATGTGTTCATTTGATCTTATCAAGGCAGCCTGGTTTGGATGCACATGCACACATGTGCGCGCGCACACACACACAGACATTTATGACAAATACACATACTGGCTCACTTTGAAGCACAGCATGGGTACACTGCAAATAACAAAATGGCCTCAGCAGAGTGCTGAAGCCACGGCTGCTGCTTACAGGAGAGAACAGAGCTAAAAAAAATGCACACACATGCTAATAGAAACCTCTTGCAAGAGAGAGAGAGAGAGAGAGAGAGAGAGAGAGAGAGAGAGAGAGGAACACAGTCACCAAAACATTAAATAACAAGAAAAACTTCCTCAGAGCACCTTAATTAAACATCTAGCTATCACCCACACACTCAGGCATAGACATATTTAACTCACAAACAGCATCAAAGTGGGCACCAAAAGTCTGAAGTGGTGGCAGCCCACACAAGTACACTGACAAATTCAAATACACTCTCAATCTTACAAACATGAATTTAGGTTACAGTATTACTTGATACTGATGTTCCAGTATTCCTTATACTGTCATCAGGAATGAGGAATGATGCATCTTTGCTTTAAAAGTAAGCTAGTAAGTAAGCTAGTTTATTTATATAGCACTTCTCACAGACAGAGTCACAAAGTGCTTCACAGGAAAAATAAAAAAATACATTAAAACAAATCAATAGTCAAGAAAAATCACAGCAAATCACAATAAATCATAGAGGCATAAAGTACATATTAATAGAGTCAATAATGTGGCTAAACAGACGCCTGACTAAAAACGTGTCTTTAGCTGCATTTTAAAAATATCAACAGATGCCGCCACTCTTAAAACATGAGGCAAATCATTCCACAGTCTAGGAGCGAGTTTTTAAAAGATCTGTCACCTTTTGTTTTTAGCTTAGTACGGGGAACTGTTAAGCTTGCGCTTCAAAACAGAACTGGACCCACAAGGCAGGTTTAAACGGTTTATTGCAAAAATCTGAGAAGTAACAGGGAAGCTGGGTGTTGAGGCAGGCAGGGTCAGGGTTGTGAGTGGAGATCTGGATGCAGACTCAGAACAACAGGACGAGGTTGGGTGGGAGAATGCCATGCAGGAAAGTGAGGCTCTGTACATGGGACGCACGCTCAACCAGGGGCCCCAATGCAAATTCCTTTTAACGGCACTAATTTCTGTTGACACGCGATTAACCCAAGTGTGTTCTGTGATTTGGGCTGTGGCCTGCTCCGTAGCTTTAAAGTTAAAACACTAAGGACGGGACAGGAAAAATATTGCACATGGTGAATGATTATTGCAATATTATTGCAGGATGATAAATACATACACTTTTCAAGGATATATACGTGGAGACATATTAGAACCCAGTTTAAGATTATGGCATTATAGCAGTAGATTATGTCAAGTCACATAATAGTATTGAGACGTTTTGTATCACTATATAGCAAGATTTGATATATCGTTACATCCCAAATTAATTGCATTTATTAAGGTTGTGGTGCTACCTGGTGTTTATTATTATTTGCATTAAATCTATTTAAAGTCAATATATTGTGCTAATGCTCAATTTTGCCATATTTTATATATATTTTATTCTTTTCAAAATAGAACTAACCCTAAGACGCAAAATAGTACCAGATAAGCAGAGAAAGAGCATGAGGTGGACAGAGGGAGAATGACTGATGAGAGCCTATAGGGCCAGAATGATTTCCACATTTGTGAGATGACATATCAAAAGAAAGAAAGACAGAAAGAAAGAAAGAAAGAAAGAAAGAAAGAAAGAAAGAAAGAAAGACAGCCCATTCAGTCCCTGATATATGGCTAACACACCTTAGAATCAATGGATTACATTAACAGTGGCTTTTAAATGAATTAAGTCTTAATTGCACCTCAATTTCATTCCACTTTTCCCTTAGTTACATCCTTAATTAGCATTTATCACAAAGCAGGCTAAATGAGAGGAATGCATCTTGGGTAGCTGAAAAGGCACAGTCAGAGATATACAGTAAATGTAAGCAAAAGAGCTTTGCTGTCATTGGACAAAGTAAAGTGGAGTAAAGTAATCTGAGGGGTGCTGTACTGGAAAGCCGGATTAATGGCTTAGCGAGTTGAGCCTAATGCTAGAGTTTACAATTTTAGGAGGAGATAATGTTCAGAGTTGCGAATGAAATGAGCGATAAAGATTCTCAGCTATGGGAATACTTTATATATGCAAACTTGTTGAGCCGAATGTTAATAATGCCACCGAACGAGGCCATGCAATTGCAGTAGCCTGAACTTTTAGCATCGCTTTGCAGTTCTTTTTTGCCAAGGGAACCAACATGCATTCAGTTGGTGACGCAAAAAAATCGGAGTAAGAATACGGTATTCTGCGCTATTCGCAAGGTTGTTCTTGATCTCACTGTTCCCTGGTCATTATCCCACCTTGGCTCTAAAAGAAGCCTTCTATAAAAACACAGGTAACGTACATTAATAGTTCACTATAGCATTAATCCTTCATTGGTTTCCCTAGGGTGATAAGTGCAGTAGATTGCACCCATATCCACGATGTTCCACTTCAGGGATTGTTCAGAAATTCTGCTGGATGTCTTTTTGGCCGGATGGCAGTTACTTTCCGCTTTCTTTGTGTTGGCGTTCTAAACGGAGGACTATGGTTAACTGCTACTCAGATCTCTGCAGGGGAAATCCAGACAGCTAGCTAGACTATCTGTCCAATCTGAGTTTTCTGTTGCGATGAGTCAATTGTGATTGGTTTAAAGAAATGCCAATAAACCAGAGCGCGTTTTTTTTCTCCCATCCCGTAATGGTGTGTGGGCCAGGCCTTCCTCCGTAGCGCTGCGGAGGAAGATCTGGCAAAGCAAGACTACCTTTTTGTTAATAGAAAGTCCTTTGACAGCATTAATTATGTAGTCTGATGGAGCTGTTAACTCCTCAGAGTTCATCCTCTCTTTTTTTCACTTTAAATGTTAAAACACTAAAAGAATGATGGACGGTGCAGCAACTGCTTACCACTTTGAATTATGTTTTTATGCTTGGTCCTGATTTGCTGTCAATCAATAACTCAATTCAATTTCAATCAATAAAAAAGCAAGTTGATAAGCGCCGTCGTGATACCCATTATCTCTGATTGGGGCTTTAGGCTTTGTCAAGCCTGCTAATGCAAAAGTGCATTCCTCTGTGATCTTTACAGGGCTGGATTAGTCACTGTTGTGATTTTATGTAGCCTGGCATCGCCAGACTGATTTGCAAATTCGCATTGGTCTGGCATCTGTCAGTTAATTTTCGATACCCAAGTAGCATGGTTAAAACCAGACCAAAATGTCTCTGGATGCAATTGGATAGACATGTAACCAATTACAGCAATAAAAAGATGTAGCTCTGAGCAAAACATTCAAGTTGGGGCTATGCTTGGTCCATTTTAAAGCAGGAAACAAATTTTCTGAAATTACAGCTGAACAGTAGACCGGGTAAACCCAGCCTGTTCTGCCAGCAATTTGATTTCGCTCTGCAGCTCAGGCTGGAAACCTGTACATTGTTCTATCCTGCTTCCGTTTCAAATCTGCGGGGACCAATCACAAACTGGCTTATCCAACTGGCGCGCTATTGGCGGGTTTAAAACGATGACGATAGAGAAGCAACGGCAAGCAGCTTTTTGGTTACATTCAACATGGCGGCCACCGAATCGCAGCAACCCGTTGATGCCGCTGTCGCTGCTAGGTCATAACATAATCTAGATTCATATTTGTTCAGCACCGCCTAGTTTGACAGTTTGATCAGGCAAAAGGTCAGAAGCAGGTACGCAAACTTGACCAGGCGAGGAATTGGAGCCTGGGTAGTAGTGGATAGTAGGAAGAGAAGGTCAGGTGGTGGAACTGGCGGGAAAAGGGCTATCAGAGGACAGGAAGTGAAATGGAAAACAGGCAGAATGAATGAGTGGCTGCGTTTCATTTGTAGTTCCACTTCCCCTCGGTCACTTCCCCTCAGCATACGTCACACGGGGGCCATTCAGAGAACACAGGGGAGGTGGGCGTGGCTAACCTGACTCCGCCAGATGGATTGCTTTGCATCGGCATATCCATCTGGGAACTTTGCGTTGGAGAACTTTTGGGAAGGGGCGGAAATACTGATTAGCTGATTGGATGAACCATCTGTTTATCACCTATGTTGGTGATAGACGGGCCAAATCAACCAATCAGATCCACGAAGCGTATGAAAATACAACCACAAGCCCGCCCCTGCTGCTGCAGGCAAAGCATAGCTCGTAAGCTCAGCATGCAAGCAACATGTCGGTAAAGGAGATTTGCCGTTTGTGTAACGAGAATTTAGGAATAAAAGGCCCCATTTCAGGTTCCCGGACCATATTCCAAAAGAAGGATCCAAGAGAAAAAAAGCATTAGCGAGTGGCTAACAGAATTAGGGCTACCGCTGTCTGAAAATACTGGTTAGCTGATTGGATAAACCATCTGTCTATCACCACCTAACCCACCTCAAAACCAACGCTGATTGGCCCGGTCGTTTGGCTAACGGCTCCAAATTTTCTCTGCCTCAAGATGCCAGACTGATCTGCGAGTGGAAAACTGGAGCTCGCGAGATCAGGACGGTCTCACGAGGCTAGGGCGTGGCAGGAGCAGGGGATTAACATGGAACACACCTGCCTTTGTACACTTTTAGCCCAATCTATACGAATCGACCGCCAGTCAAGCACCACAGAAAAGTCATATATCAAAAGATCCTGACTACACATGAACTCATATAGCAACGTGTCTTTCTCTGATTAGCTCTTGACACCCACACAAAAAAATCATGTCTATATGTGTCATATATTTTTTTTTTATTCAGCAGTAGATCAGAGGGTTCATTGAGGCATTACATTACATTACAAGGCATATTAACTATATGTATTGATAATTTCCCTTACCTTCCTTACCTTTTTCCTCTGTGCATCATCCATTGACAATTATCAGAGGACTATGCCATTTCCACCTTGTTAAATATGGCTTGAGCCTCGACCCCAGTCGCCATGACAACATAAAACACTGGCTGTGTAGCCATGGTGATGAAAGCAGGTGGACGCTGAGGTGCGAGGGGTGATGCAGAACCGGAGTAAGAGGGAGGTTTAAGGGAGGAAATGGAGACAGAGATGAGAGGAACAAAACTGAGAAAAGTGGCTGTGTCTCGGAGGTGAGATTACAGAATAGGAAAGGAAAGAATAGAAGATGACGAACGAGAAAATGGGAGGGAAATAATCCAAAAGGAGGCAGATATTGTAATCAGTCTCAAGCTGCCACATGTCGAACTAAGACACCACTATCTCTTTTCTTGTCGTTTATTTTCCATCTCTCTCTATTTCTTCTACTACCACTCTCTTCCATCCTGGTTCAGTTTGCTTCAGTTTGCTTTCTCTAACTCTCATTCTTCTGAAATCCCATACTGTAAAAAGTGATATTTCCATGTCTTTTTTTCTTTACAAAGCAGGTCGAGGTGCTATATAAATAATGTGAAAGTATCAAAATGCTCAATCCACAGAGAAATGCACACAGTCCTTGAACGTGATTTATGGTTCTGCGGAGGCTCCCCGCAGAGCTTTCTCCATAGCCTACAATGTGTGTGTGTGTGTGTGTGTGTGTGTGTGTGTGTGTGTGTGTGTGTGTGTGTGTGGTAGAGAGTGTGAGAGAGTGACGTGATTAGCATACCTGTCAAGTTTTGGATTTGAAAATAAGGGACATTTTCCAGCGCCCACCGCGAGCAGTCCCACCACCCCAACCAAGCTCCAGTACCCCTTACATTTTAAGACAGGTGTACAAGAAAGCTAAAATCACCACTTGATGCAGAATGCTGAAAACATTTAGAATTTATAACATTGCTTGTCTTTACATTTACATTTTATTTTCATTCCACACATTCTTTTCATTTCATTTTGCTTTTCTTTTACAGTTTTTCTTTTCATTTCACATAACTTTTCTTCACTCTTTTAGTGAGTTATTGTACAAATTTGTTGCAGACTTTGCATTCTTTAAGACTGTTTTGGAAGGAGTGTATTTGTGGGCTGGGCCAGAGTGGTTCATTTTACATGAGAGTAGAGCGCAAACAGTTCTGTTGTCTAACGCCATCCTATTCTCTGGAAAAATCTTTCATACCATGCTAAACACCCTTTCTCAACTTGCATTGCTATGGGGAATGCATAGTAAAGCCTTCATACGTTTTGGCAGTACACCGTCTCTGTCGTAGTGTCCATCATCCGTCTCTGTTTTTTTTCTTCTTTTTTTCCCCGCGTTGTCACTTATCATCTGACCTCACACACTAACCTCGCGACAACTGCCACCTACAGTACCTGTAGTAGGCTACTGCAGGTGGCAGTTATCGCGAGGCTAGCGACAGAGCTCAGATTGGGAATGTTTTGT